>NC_051178.1:50639500-50752320 GCF_013339695.2 Rhipicephalus sanguineus | reverse complement strand
GACAGCGCGTGAAATAATTGAAGCCCGCAAAATTGACAAGGCTGGCTCCTCGTGCCTAAGCGCTCCTTCGATCTTGTTGACAAAAAAAAAGCGTGATTTTTTGTCATTACTTTAGCGGTGAATGTTACGTTCGGGTGAGGATGACGGAGTGGCACACGTGTCTGTGGAAAGGGCTGCTAATTTTGTTGTTCTTGTTTTTTTGAAGGCGATATCTTGCCTGATATCGATAGTTTTACATAAATAAGCAAGCTCACCCCCCAAAAATTCGGCAGATCCCACGTACCGTGGGAATCGATGTTATGCGAAGGTGACTGTGACGTAATTTTTTTTACTGAGCGAAACGCTACAAAATGACGCTAAAGATCTATAAATTTTATACGCACACGTACAAGCTGAAGAGCAGCATATGTGTTATTTAACCAGTTCTTTATACAGTTGGGTAACGATGCCAACGGCAACGTGGGTATTACCAACACCAGAAGCGGTAAGCTGATATGTAGTGTTTATACTTGTCCCTAATGATGGAGAACGCACGCACGTTTCACCAACCCGTGTGCATATGTGGAAGAGGTTCTTGACAGTTCTTGAACAATGTCATCATCACCGTGGTCAGTGAGCACCAGTAGCTAGTCATGACTTGCTGTTGGATCCGGTCGTGATCGCGGTGACGAGGGGTCTATATGTAGTGAAGTATGAGGTATAGTACAGTTGTTGGAAATCGTGGATGCCTCGGTCATTTCGTCGACAAATTGTATGTCGATAGAGCCCAGCGACATGTCGGAACCTGAAGTCACCCTTCGCGTTGGTGAGGTATAGGCCGTCGAGGCTGGTAGGCCTGTATAGTGCTACATAGACCAACATCAGTGGATGGCGCTTGTATTCGTAGACTACATGGACGTATGTGGCCTACGTAGCCTAGTCTACAAAGCGGCTGTCAATCGATCTGGAATAATCATCGGTGAGCATGAGGCCATCGCCCAGCCTCGTAAGAAATGAAGATGACACTGCGTCGTTCTGGCGGACTAAGTGCACTTTACGGTGCGATGATTTGAATATCATACGTTACTATCGTTGATATATTCCTCCGGGGTCGAGCAACGCTTCAATACAGCTTGCTGAATCATAGGAATAAAAATGTAGTGTTTATTAGACTGCTATAAAAGCGGAGCCAACGCTGGAACCACAGACGTTAATCTGATATGACGCCTGTATCGTAAGAGTACGCATGGTAGGAGTATCATGTAGTGTTTATTGCTTTCTTGAAAAATTGAATCGCCAGCACCATAACCACAATTGACGACGTTGCACCGCCATTACGCCTGCATAGGCTGTTTTTCCAAACAGTTTATAGACGTGGCATGGCTCTGTGGTAGAATACCTGATTGCCACGCAGAATGCTTGGGTTCGATTCCTGCTGGGATCCAAATTTTCATTCTCTCCATTCGTCGGGTCAACGCTGTCGATGTCGGTTTTTCTTAACGCTCTCGCATTTAGGTTACCAATGTCTGTCCTCGCCATTCCTGGGTAGATATAAACTGTCAATCACCTGTGGCGCATACCCTTACACCGCGGCCCGTGGTAGACGGGTATGTGCCACACGTGTCTGGAGGAAAGGGTTTGACGACGTACGCGAGAGGATTTTCACGTTATCCATTTCATGACCCGACAATCATATTCGCCAAATCCCCTTACCCTCCCATGCCAGTTTTGGTCTACACCAAGTTGAGGAGGCAATCATGAGAGCACCCAGACGTATGCGGCTAGATAGATAGATAGATAGATAGATAGATAGATACGTAGATAGAAACGCTCAAAGGGCCAGAGGTTGGCTAATAAATGCTTCGCATTTAATAAACTGTTAGCTGAAGTTAGCACTCTGTCCTGTGTCTTTCTTGTGCCTCATTACGTTTGTGCTGTTGTACCTGTGAGCTTAAACTAGCCTGCCAGCAAATGTTACTGAGGATCCGGCTTACTTTTCCCGTTATTAGGGGCGAAGCTCCTAAAGCCGTGGGTCTCTCCCTCCTAGCTCGTACGTGACCGCCTATGCCGCTCGTATGTGCCAGTGGTGATGGCAACGAAGCAGCGCGAGTGTTCTTGGCCCAGCGCAGGGACGAAGAAGACGTTGCAGTTCTTTCTCTGATCGATAAAGCGTGTTTGTTCGTCGTGCTCCGTGTCCTCGTCGATCCCACGTCGTTACACTGGTGGAGGTGCGGGGTAAGCTTCATGCTTGGCACTCCATCGCGGAGCCGACAATCGAGCCCGGAATCGCCACCACGCGTCGAAACACCGGTCCACCGATTCAGTCGCCGTCTGCTAGTCGCCGTCATGAACGTGTACCTCGCACCCAACCTGTCTATCGGGGACATCAAGACGTTTATAGACGCTGCGTTACGTGACTACGACAACAAGTACAAGAACCGTCCGTTTGTGCTGGTTGGGGACTTCAATGTGGACCTCATTGCCAATGACTGGATCGTGCAGCACATGCTTTCCAAATACGCACTCAGATGTATCCATATGCAACCTACTACGATCCGAGGGACGTGCATGGACTTAGTGTTTGCAAACTTCCCACTGCAGCCAGTACAAGAACCTCTCTCGCTTCATTTCACGGACCATAAAGCCGTCATAATGAAGGGACCTCGCAATCCAGCCGCCATGACAACGACGAAATGAAAAGAACAAACGAAGAAACGAAACAACAAACGAACAAGAACAAAATAAAAGTTGATTTTGTATAATACACGCGCAGTCTTACGTCTTTCTAATGATGTAATGGGCTAACTTTCACGGGAGAGTTACGGTTTACCGATGATCTCCCCCTCTCGAGCTTCGCCCACTTATCATCATTCATTCCGTGGATATGGCGTGATTTTTTTTGTAAATGTTGATTGAGCACAGTCGTGGAAAAATAAAAAATAAATAAAAAGCTTTTGAAGGAATTGCTTGCACGTGCCCGCACGTCTTAAAGCGAGAAATCGAGATAAAGGCCACATTGCCAATGCGTATGTAACTTGAGCGTGGCCTTTCGTGTCGTGTTTGTGCGCACTCCACGCGTGCGTTGCTCCAAACGCGCTTCGAGCGATCGTCCAATCTTCGCCTCCGCACAACAAGGAGGAAAAGTGGCGCCTCGAAAAACAGACTCATTTGGTTTCACGCCGCAGTGGCCGAGCAAGCGTGGTCGTCTCGCTGCGCTTCATTAACGACGCGCTCGCCGTTTCGATCCGCTCGCTGCACGCGTGGAAATACACGCACTGTTTTCACCAACGACGGCCGAGAAAGTTCAGCCTTGGAGTTTCGACAAGCGGTATAGGGGGCCGTGACGAAGACGAAACCCATTAATCGAACCGGTGGCTCGATTGTCGTGTTTATATAGGTTTAACTGCTATGAGGTTCCGCCGTTGTGCGCACGGGGGCGTGGGTTCGATTCCAAAACGCGGAGGCCGAATTTCAATTGGGACGAGATACAAGAACAACCGCGATTTAGGTGGAGGTGAAAAAAAGATTCAGGAGCCCTTCTCGTATGTCGGGAATATGGGGGCAAGCGAAGCTCGAAGTGCGCGCCACTGACCTACAGCTTTTATTTTTTTCTCTCTTGCTTTTCTCACACTGCGCAACGCTCCCTCCCGTTTCCTTCCTCCGTGTCGGGCACTGGGCCTTCATCCAAGTGTTTAGCAGCGCAACGCTTCACTTGCTGCAGGCAACAACGATATCCAGGCAACAATGAAACGTGGCTATACGTGAAACGACAATAAGCGACCGCGATAAAAGATCAGATTGCCATATTAGAAAAGGCGGATCGTCGACAAGCCCACCCATCGAGAGAGCACCAATTATTCGAAAACGGCGCATACAAATACGCTAGAGACCGGAGCACCTTCGAGGACCGCATTTCTTCACGTTCGCCGGCTCCGGGTTTTTCGCGTACGACGCCGCCACTGAAATTTGTGAGTTATAAAAACTGCGCTTAAAGTCATTAGTAGGGCTGTGCGAATAGTGAATTTTTGAACCGAATTGAATACGAATGGAATAGTGATGAGACCGAATCGAATACGAATACTAATCGAATACTCTTCGAATAGTTTTCGAATAGTAAGACTACCATTCTCAAAACGGTCCTAGAACTCCACAACATTTTTTTTGAAAGAAATATTCACGAACTTTCACCAAAGAGCCTTACGCTTACTTTTAACAGACTCAAAATACCACAGTTATGAAAACTGAGATAAGCTCGTATACAGCAGCGACCACAACCTTCGAAATATTTTGTAACTGTTGGTTGAAATGCAGCAGTGACTGCAGATAGTTTGTCGCCTGCTTATAAACAAAACTGACACATAAAATCTAAACAATTTTGAACCGAACACCATGCATACGACTAAGGCTGTAATGAAACGCGTAAACCTGTCATCGCAACATGGTCCTCGGCACCGGAGGCATGTAGACATCAGTGTTGAAAGCTGTATGTACAAGAACAATTTATGCAAACACAACCCTTGCGTCTGTTGTTATTCATGAAGCTGAATGCAGGTGCACCTTCAGTTATTACAAGATGAAGACAGGAACTGATTAATGCGATGCAGATGCAGCATAGTAAAAATTGAGTGAGTGTGGAGCTCTCATAAAAAAAAAAAAACGCCTTCATCCGGTAATCGGTATAGCGTCGGTAGTCTCGTGGAAGCTTCGGCTGTATGCATACTGGTAATTTAGTGATTAAAAGAAGAAAAATAGCCTTTAACTGTTCCAAAGTTTCATTGTTTGGGTTCTCCAGTCGGCGCTGATTATTCGAAAACTATTCGAAAAATATTCGGTATTTCGAATATGTGCTATTCGATTCGAGTACCGAATTGAATAGAGTGCTATTCGATTCGTTATTCGAAATTTTCGAATATTCGCACACCCCTAGTCATTAGGTCAACTATCAATTTTTTTTTTTAGGTAGTATACGCGTACATGGCAACAGTAGCCGGTGGGTCACGGATGCATGAGCATTGAAGAGGAACCTTAAAATAATTAATGTCATTGATTCGAGGGGAAGGCCATACCAATAAATATACAGTTTTCAGGTGTATTGTTTTTCCCACGTACCCAGAAGGTACGAGTTTCCTAGGACTGAGTATGCATATTAGATTCCTTATGATAACTTGTAAATTAGTCATTCGTTTTTACGTTCATTTACTCATTTCGTTATACAGACGCCACATCATTGCCAGACAAAAGGGTTTTTCAGCACCTTGAGAATGCATGCAGTCTTCCCTCGGCAACTCAAGCAGCTGTAGTAAGGGCACAGTTTGGAGATATTGAAACCGAAATGAGCACGACGTCGTCAAATGCGTACCAGGGTAACAGTATAATGTTAAACAAAGAAGCGAGCAAAATTATACGTACTTCACTGCTTCATAACGTGCGATAGTGAACGAGTAGCATATATATATATATATATATATATATATATATATATATATATATATTCAGGTACTCAAGTGTGCAAATTCAAATTTGCGTCCTTTACAGTGGTCAAGCATAAACATGCAGCTCCTAGTAGCTCATATATCCTAATGCGACGGTTACGTTTGATAAGAGTGCATTAAGCTCGGCAGAGTTGGTATGATTGCATCATCGTGCGCAAGCGCACAAACACACGGACCGAGCGAAGTGTTAGCTTTTTCTCGGTTCGTGTGTTAGCTTTCTTGATTTGACGTATAACGCAATCGGAGAGCGTTGCAAAGACCAGACCTGTGTAGACATACACGCACAGTACACACGTGTTCTCCAGTGTACTAAAAAGAACGATAAAAAAAAACCGCATTTCCCCGAAGGGGAGTATGAGGAAGTGCGAAGCACGGGGTGATGCTATGAGGGGGCGCGCGCGACTAAACTGCAGAGCCGAGCGAAGGAGACGGCAGCGAGAGAGCACGCGCCAGCCGACCCACGGAGGTCTGGCCGTTTTTAAGTGCAAAGCACTTTTACTGATGATGATGATTTGTCTTCCGAACTCGTTCCAAAGAACCCGCAACGCGTTCAACTTGTTGGCGGCGTTGCGCACGCCCGAGATGGGGCTCAGGTTGTTGTCGAACCACAGTCGATCGCACACCGCGCAGCTATATCCGAAGCTGCGGTCCAGGAAGTCTCGCTTGAAGCGCGCGTCCGGCCGATCGAATTCGCGGGCCCGCGCTCGCTCACGCATCGCGCGTCCCCGCGCCAGATCGGCTTCGGGGTGCTCGGCTCGCTTCGCACGCTTTCGTTCGGCGTCTCGCCGCCGGCCTTCATCACCACAGGCAATGCGCGGGGCGCGCGCAGCCACGGAGCGGAGGGCGGAGCGCGCGCAGTCACGTGGGGCGTGACGTCGCTGCGCCGTTGCTACAGACGCTCCTCTCCGCTCCTCGCGCCGTTGCTATGGGACGGCGGATTCAGGGTCGCTTATAAAGTGCATTCGCACTTAAAAGATCACGCGTGAGATGTCTGCCTGCCGCAGCGTGTTTCCTCGAATATTGCGCAGCGCGTCTCGGGACCCTCTCCTCGAGTCGAGCAGCGAGCTACGCGGACCGCGCATGCGGACGCCCTTCCAAACGAAGCGCGCTGTGAGAGACGACGCCTTTCTTTGTCTGAACGCAGCTGGGGAGCGATCACCTGAGTGAGAACGGCGTGTCACGAGCTATAGCGACGAGCGTCATTACGTCACGAGCCTCGGCACATGTGCCGACTGTGGGGCCTTGGCGTTAAATGCTTGCGTTACGCACCTGCAAGCTCGCTTACCACGACTGCAAAACTTTGCATCGCTGAGACGAGGTCTCGTACTGTGCACATTCCTGATATCGTGCTCGCATTTCGGAATATATTATTTATTATTTATTTGTTTGATAATACCTCACAGGTCCCGTAAGGGGGATAGGGTGAGGGGGGGGGGGCATACAGCACAATTCAATACATTGTATCTGAAGATTTCCACAGAGTACAAATTACAGGGCAGTAGAATAAAACAACATGTAAAAGAGCGATTAACAGATAACTGTACGTGCAAACGAGGAAGAAGAAAAAAAATAATTGTGCGCGACATAGTAAGTATTGCGTAGAAGTAAGATAATACGAATTACAGCCACAATACACAATATAACACAGCCACCATACAATTGCGTCATTATACATTATGTAATAAAAAAAAATGTGTGTGACACTGGTATGAAAAGACAGACGCCATCAGTTTCTCGCTGTGCCTACGCGAACACAGTATGTAAATAAAGTTGGGACACTTGGGGTACATTAGAAGTGCACTATATAGATAACACAATGCGCAACACACCTGTATACGCACGGCGCTTAGTTGTACATCATTGATTTACCGCTAATAATTAGAGCTCCGCTTAACATCCATTTTAACATATTGTCACGGTGTTGTGACGGTGAATTACGCAGAACTCCAGCCGGTAAGGATTGAACTGTTCATTAGGCGAACCTGTGCCAAAAGAAGCAACACTCAAAATGCAACCATAGCGGGGAGCACAGTCGTCGGCCGTCGATGACCTGATTGTCTGTGAAACGCGCCGGCTTTTATGCATGCCTGATCGAACCTTATCTCTGGTGCTATCCTCCGTTCCAGAATAAACACAACTTATCGTGTCGTGCGCGCAATCTGACAAGAACTTTGTCAAACAATCGTGAAGGTTCTTTAATATTCAGGCGAGGGCTGCACGTGAATAATAACGCATTGCTTGGGTAAGCTACACAGACGTGCCTGGTCTCAAGCATTTTTTTTTTTTTCGTGAGGCACCCCATGCTGTCACCTTGTGTTGAAACATAACCGCGGGGAAAAAAAAAAAGAAACCTCTATACTTCAGGATAACAAACATCTGGGGTTTAACGTCCGAAAACCACGATATGATTATGAGAGACGCCGTAGTGAAGGGCTCCGGAAATTTCAACCAGCTGGGATTCTTTGACGTGCACCTAAATCTAAGTACAGGGGCCTCAAACATTTTCGCCTCCATCGAAAATGCAGCCGCCGCGGCCGGAATTGGATCCCGGGACCTTCGGGTCAGCAGTCGAGCGCCATAACCACTAGACCACATACTTTCGGATCGGCGTCCAGATTTTAGTCATTGTGTGTATCGGTATCGATATGTTTCTCGAATCCTGACCCCGAGATCCCTTCATAAGTGACTCGTATATGAGATATGGGAAAGGCCTTCTTTGAAATGGCGACGTTAGCTGACATTTTATTCGTCAGTCGCATCCTGCCTCCTTCACATTTCTTTTATTTCCTTCAATAACACCTAAAATCGCCGTACTGTGTTGTTACCGACGCCAGCTGGTTCTATGAATGATTTCCCCGCTTTTTTATTCATCAATGTTCTAAATTTCTTAGGAATGAAGGTCTCCTGTCTTAAACGGTTAGCCCTACCTCACGAAATAACGACGGGTGGAAGTGGGAAGATATATGATGACCACATTTGACGAAATTACAAAAACACCATAGATTGCACAGGCGTACGTTCCCGACACCTCACACAGAATTAGGCAAGAAACAGTCTGTGGAGTGGCGGCAGTTACAAACTCGATCCTGACCGAGTCCAGCTCTCACGCACATAGTACACCCAGATTTATACACGACAGGCAAGTGCAGGCATTGCGACTCTTGATCTGAAGTGAGGGCCGGTGAGGAAGTGTGGTCAAGTGTCATTTTGTGCTCTGTATCCCACAGCAGAAAGAAATTTCGGGAAGTGCACGTGCCGGTGCGCCACCCCCTGGCTATTGCATCGGGTCGAATTGACCCCTACCGCCCTCCTCAAAAAAAATATAATCTGGCCACGCCCTTGCTCTGTTTTTCTCGCTTTATTTTTTATGACTCCCTGGAAGTCCATTCACACTTGCAATTACATTGTGCTTGGTCACCACCTTTTCATAAATGCTCCTTCATTCCGTGCCCAGTGCCCTCGTTTTTGAGGTACATGCAGTTGTGAACTTTCGCCGCCGATATTTAATTTTTTTTTATCCATGCTCCTGAGTCTACACAACTATTTTGTTCAGGGCTGCTCTGAATTCAAGACAGGCCAAACCCGTATCACCTTGCACTGCATGTTTCGTGCTTTTACCGTGGGCATCTGGTCGACCTACCTCAATGACAATTCCCTCACCGACCTTTGTTTAACTTCCAACCCCGACAATTCGCCTATGATTCTAAGCGCATAGTTTCTTTTTCGAATTTTAGAGCTGGTGCACTTACTCCTTGCCCATTTTGTCGCACCACCTCATAATTATTCCATTACCAAACTACTACTTGCCGTTAAAATTTCATCCTGAAATTATCGTGGTGTCTGTTTGAGTACAGGTCCATGTTTCGGTCCTGCGTGGTCTGATGATGATGATGATGATGAGTTGTGGCCGTACCCTTTAGATCGGGTGGACGCATGATCGCGTCCTAGCCGGAGAAGAAAAAGAGAAAAAAAAAGGAAAAAAGAAGGAAAGGCAGGAAAGCTAAGACAGAACGGGGCGGAGATTGCAGTCATCGTCTCACTAATGTCCACCACATGATCATGGCAGCACCATCTGGTGTGTCGCAGGAAACCGCGCTTTAGATGTCTCGTGAATCAGTAGCGTAGTCAGAAAATTTTTCGCGGGGGTGGGGAGTATGTTCGTGCGAGCGTTCGTATTGAACATTTCTCGGGGGGGGGGGGGGGGGGGTGTTGAACCCCCTCCCCCTGGTTACGCCAGTGACGTGAGTAAAGCCTCTCCTCTCACATAGGGAAGCGCAAGCACCGGTTCAGAGAGCTCATCATCTCTCGTCAGCTGTAGTCGTTGAACCAGCACCACTATTTAGTCACGTGTACTTGAAAAGTGGTGCGAAGTTCATTGGGCATAAGAGTCAGCACTTGAACCAAAAACTTATAGCATGCGGTAACGACATCGGTCCTCATAGAAGTATGGGGAAATCTTGGCCAAGCTCTTCGGAGAAGCACTAGGAGGCAGTACTGCTCAGCGATGACCCTGACCGCCAGCGCTGGTGGAGAGGGCAAACGCGGCAGCGATAACCAGTTGACTACCGGACTGGGCAGCCCGCCCACATGCTCTACGATCCTGTGTAAATAATGTTGTTTTCAATCAATGAACAATTCAATCTTTATACAGAAGTTTTGTGCAAATAAATCTTGAACGTGGTGCCATAGACTTCTGCTAAAGGTTGCGACTCCAATAAGATAAGACTCAATAAGATAAGGTGTCTCCCGAAATGAATAATTAAATATCAAGTAATTAATTCAGTCTTTTTAATTAAGGATGCGGGATTACGTTGTATGCGTCACGCTTTTTGAAGATTGAGTGTTTCAAACGAAGAAATAAAATAGAACCCCTGTCCTAAATATGTATTGTATATTAATAATTAGGATGGAGGCGGAAATGTTTGAGGCCCGTGTACTTAGATTTAGGTGCACGTTAAAGAACCCCAGGTGGTCCAAATTTCCGGAGGCCTCCACTACGGCGTCCCTCATAGTCATATCGTGGTTTTGGGACGTTAAACCCCAGATATTATTATTATATTATATTAATAATTAAAGAAATAAAGAAAACGGATTCGCTACATAATTTTAATATAGAGCGTCGAAAATATGTGTAGATTAATTGGTGTGTTTTATCAGTAGTAAGATATATTGTATCTTGTAAATAAGAACGAGTGGTAGTCTACGACATACTTACGGGAATTGCGGACCTTGGCCTGATTGACCATTTGGATCGATGTAACAGCGTGGCACGGTTGTGTCATTAGCGCTAGCAAACCCGTTTCTTTTGTGAATTACCGCGTGCTTTCTTCGCAAACTTCCGACAGGGATTCATTAATCAATGTGTGTACACACGATTGTTTGCCGCACAGTTGAATACACCTCTACCATAACGATCACGGTGACAAAATTAGGTTATCTTCCATGAGAGATTATTCACTTTTGAAAGGTGACATGTGCATATGCATACCATATTTTTTTTGTAATGGGCATTTAATTGATATATACCACAGATGTGCTATACAACTTTATGACGTGAATTATTAAGTTGGACGGGTATACTGCTTGAAGCAGCAGGTAATTTGCTGTTGGTAGAAATATATAAAGCAAAATCAAACAAAATAAATTACAGGTGACCACACTGTAACTGCCTTGGTGAATCGCAGTTGCTAAGATGCAGGGTTTTGTGGGCTAATGACATGCTTTGAGAGCGCGGTTAGCAATACTTTCTCGGAAAACCCCTCTTTCGCGAAGGAAAACAAAAACGAAACGCGCCGGCGCACTCCGTGGAAGATTTTGGCGATCGATATATTTCGTAATGGTGGCCATAGTCGCACGATTTATGCCACATATGCGTTTACCAAACGAGCCGGCTTGAATTCAGAAGTCGCTTCATGGTTTCAGGCCCGTAGTAACTGAATAAAATGCAATTTAAAGAAACGCTTGCTGCAATACGTAACCTCGCACCACCTCCAGTATAAACTGCTAGAAACATTTCAGTTGAGATACCTGTCATACAGTTCAGAAATCAATACCGTTGATTTGTCTCAGACAGCTGCTTGAACGAGTGCGCATGGCTGACTTTTTTTTTTTTTTTTTTTTATCGCGGGCGGAGTTTGCATAATGGTAACCTTCACTTCGAACGAAATTCGTGCAAAAAATTTCCTGCAGTTTTGAAAACGCCGCGGGAATGCGTTACGGTGCCGCGAAATCCGCGGAGGGCATAATCTTCCGCATTCTTGTAAAAACGAGGACTGTTAATAGTCCGCAACCACCGCAACCAACCCGTCGCAACCGCGCGAGAAGGTTCTGTGGCAGCGCATGCCGCACAGGCAACAGCAGACAGCGGCCCGCAGCAATGCGCGGAAGCCAACAAAGCAAACGTGGGGGAGAACAGCGTGGTTGCTAGGCGCTCGCCATTGGGCGCTGCTGTAAACGTCACTCGCAGAAGCGAAACCCTCCTAGTCCTGAGTCCTGAGTGGTCCTAGTGCCTGTGTCGTCACACGGACGGCAGATTCACATAGTGTCGCTTGCGTTCTCAGTTGCGTAGACAAAAGAGTGTCGAAACATTGCAGCTGTGCGGAAGACTGAGAATTGCGCTCGAGGCGCCGCCGCCGCACGCCGCTACGCATTACAATGCCTGCGAAGCGGCGCTAAAAGCGTTACTCTTGCTCTCAGCGTGGCTCTCGGGGGTGTTTATTCCGCGGAGGCAGAGTTTTCCGGGAGCCGCTATCTCTTGCGCCACTAGGCCGTTTCAGGAAAGTCGTTTCTCGAGGTCACATGCTGGGTCCGCGCAGCCGCCTGCTCGCCAGCTGAGCATCCGTTCAATGTTCGGCGAACGCTCGAACAGTGTAGAGCAGTGGGTGTCGTGTCGTTGCCTGATTGCCCGACAGTGGTGGTGTGACGGTTCGTCGATGCCTTCGGCGCAGTGCGGATAGACTCACACATTCGCAGTGTTCGCTGACAAGGTAGGATTGGCTCCCGTGGCGCCAGCGGTTTATCTTCTTCGGGGCTCGGGTCGGGGAGATCGTGGGAGGCTTCCTTTTTTTCTCGCAGCCGCCGCTTTGGCAAGAATGAACGCGACCGACCACGGTTCCTCGAGAGCGGGAGAGACAAGCAAACGAAACAAAAAAGCGTAATAAACCTTCTTGGTTGGCGATGGTCGGGTGGGCGTTTGGTGTGGGGAAGGGGGAATGACGGAAATAAAAGAATTAAAAACGAAAGGAAGTGAACGGCGCAGCCCCTCTCAATTCTTCCTGGAAATCACGACTGCAGCAAGAAACAAGCATCGTCTCTGTAGGCATCTCTCGGGTCACGCGGTGTTTTTCCACGGCTCTCCTCCCTCCACTGTGGCGGCGTCGAGCGGTCTGCTGCGTAGGCTTCCCCCACGGCAACCCCCGGCAAAAGGTGTGTGCGTACACGCGTTCTGATCTCCTGTGTTGAGTATCGATGCACACCGTCGAGCGCTGTTGGTGCTGCTTGTCTCTCTCGTACGAGGCACGTTCTCAAGGCTGCTCTCTTGTAGTATGATGCAACCACGTCGCTGCAGGGCGAGCTACGGCGGCTCGCTTCCCTCTTGTTTTCACACCTGCTCCAGTGGCAGTGACCCGCTGATGGCTTGGCGACTGTTCGCGTGCCGATTCGCAAAGGCGCGACCCAAATGATAGCGCGCTGTGTGTGTGTCTAGTGTGCACGCGTGCGGCCGCAGATTAGATCGCGCGTGCCCCTGCGAGAGCAACTAGCGAGAGCAAATCGGCTGTTGTACGAGCCGTTTGTCACGTTCCCACTTGAAAATGATGTTGATAAAGCCCTCGAGATTGTTTCTCTTTCAGAATTTAATTTGCCAGCAGTGGATTGTACCTATTTTTAGGATTTGTTATCAGCTGTGGAAGTACGTACCGCATTCCCGCCTGTGCACTTGATTGAACGAGTTTTGAGCTTAGATTCGTATGGAAACAAGTACGAGTTTGCAGGCCTGTACTATGTTAGCTTAAGAATTCATCTGTCGATCTACGCCATTTCTGTACCGTCACCGATTAAAATATGGATAAAAAAGAAAGCTTATCGATAGACACCTTTAAATTTTGTACATAGCTCATGACATCACCTTGTTTATATATGAGTAGAAAGCTGTGATTGCTGCAATAATACTCTTGTTTTCACATTCAGTAGTTGCCTCCTTCCGACGCCTATGTCGGAAGTGGGCGTGCGGTTATCTGCGGAAACGGATGTGCTCGCAGGATAACGAAACCATGCTTTCAACACAAGGCCACGTGCACTGTCGAAACGTTTATTTCTGCTAGAGCGCGCGTATCAATTGTTTCTGTGGCTTAAGACTTTTGTTGTTGCTTGCGCATAAATTGCGGTGAACGAAGGAGTCATTAATAACTGCAGCACGATTGTTCTCGGCCTGATTTAAGAGACTTGGGAGGTCGTTTGTAGTATGTGCCGGCCTATGGCGATACTCTTCTGCTGTAATATCGGATTTTCTGTTGGCTGCAGAGAGCTCGGAAAGCTGGGATAAGATTGATTTCATGGAGCAAGGCATACATATATCTATTCCAAATACCCTAAAAGGAATGTTACTTTCCGACAAAACCTCAAACCTCTTCTTGGGAGGACGCTGCTACAATGTTATATCTTGTACACCAATGGTCCTGGCGTGGCAGCGGTGCTACCTGCATAACACATTTCAGTAGGTCATCCTTTCGTATCATGTCTATCACGTATATACGGCTCACTGACCATCGGTGTAGTTTCTGTACTTACCAAGTATTTTATGCTATTTACATCAAGTATTGTTGAAGCTTCTACATGGGGGATTACAAACTGATGTCACTGAGAGCACCATTTTGTTGTACAACTAGTGTTGTGAAAAGCTGCACATTGACTTGATCTACTTATCTCAAGGAGCTCTGTGGAAGCTGCAAACCAGGCGCAAACATGGCATGCATTGATGTCGCAGTGAATACTATCCATACAGCCGCATAGAGCTAATCCATCGTCGTTGACTGCAGTGTTTGTTGCGCATCATTTCTTGGCTATCACTTGCGCTTGCACCGTGAAACAACACTTGATGGACCATCCACAAGCAGAAATGTGCAGGGAAGGATGTGGCATCACGCTTCACTGTCTTAAAACAAAGGGAAGTCGTTGTGCTGCCTGCTGAAGCTGCAGTATTTCACCGCGGAATGTGTCATCACCAAGTGCATATTTAGAAAGGAAGCACACATATGCCAGCTTGTGCCGAAGCCTGCATTCGTGACACGAGCATTTATGACTCATTGTTTTGCAGAGAGGCATTGTAGAGGCCAGCTGTCTTCTGTACTTGACATTTGTAGCTAAAGAAAGAAACCCGAGACGGGTCATTGGGAAATGACACGCTGCAATCATCTCAAAGGTTTGACGCGAGACGTCGTGTTGCTTGTCAAGTGTCGGGTGATAGCGGCGCAGTCTGAGAGTGTCTCTGTTCCAAGTGTCTGTTGACATTACCGTCAGCCTATTGTCAGTTGCACTGTGGTATTTGAATAATGCGCTTTTCTTGGACATATGGGAGGAAGCCTGTAAGTTGTCACATGGGGCTTAACGTGTGCAGCCGATACTATGGCATACTTTCACCATCTCTACAATGCAACAAGAGCCAGGAAAATGGGAAAGGAGCAAGAAAAAGATCAATCAGTAAACTACTTGCTCGTTGCTATTCGAGCGAGAGGTGTTCATCAGTAAACAAAGTTTACCTGTGGAGATAATAGTGACATCAGAATACATATACGCTCGCATTAATGTCTCAGATCCACGCCTCGCTTGTGGTGGCACTGCACACAAGCAAAATGCAAACTCTTGTGTAACGAGTTATTGGTGTCACACTTAAAGAATGCTAGTTGGTTTTAATGAAAATTCTTAGCATCTTACTATAATGTGCAGTCTTCAACAACCAAGCTCTTATTCTAGGAGGAGACGTCTCATACTATTATTGAAATTTGGAACAAATCGCATTTTGGTAGACGAATGTGATATGCAAACAAAAGCTGTATCAAAAGGGCATGCAGTATGAGACATGGATTTGCACCAGGAAGTGCTAAAATCATTTTCTGATTTCATTGGTAACTTAGGGGTCCAAACCTAATCTGCAATCTGAATGTATCATGTTATCATGTCTGCTAGTCTGAGCAAAAAAAATTTTGTCATTGCCATATCCCCTATCTCTCATATGCTATAAACCTTTGTTCCTTTTGCCAGGTATGCTAAGCTAGAATGAGTGATTTTAGAAGTGAAAAATTCAGTGAGAGAACTTACATTATTTGTTGATGTTATGCCACTTTTCAATATTAAAGTTTCACATAAACAAAACAAAAAAATAATCGCTGTCCACCTAACTGCCGCTACAAAAGGTCTCATTCTGGTCGATGTTATTCTTCATAAATCATCATAAAAATTTATTATGCTTTAGGGATGGAGTTCTTGATACCACTTTCTTTCCAGGGCAGCAGTCTGTTTACTATGTCAGCTAGCAAACAGGTCTATCAGAGAGAGACCAAATGAGTTCTTTGAATAAGTTACGCCAGTTTGTAGATTTCTGCCGAGCATATTTGAACAACCTCTTGTTCCAAGATTAGAAACACTTGAGAATTGTCTTCAGGTTCATATTTCCTTCCACGCTAAGTAGGTGCCGTCTCGTTCATTGTGTGCCTGTACACAAACATGGTTTTTTTTTTTTAGAATGTAGGCTTGTCGGGCAACTGCACGAAATATTTTATCTGTCATAACAAAAGGGCTTTTGTCTTTAGGTGTGCCGTGTACAATAGCTCTTATTAGCTGCAGGTCAAGTGTGTTTCTGTCGATGTCTCGTAGCTGGGAGTGCTTTTGAAACACATGGGCGTCACATCAACCTCAATCCTACAGCCTTTGGAAAGCTTTAGCTCACAGAAGTCTGCATATTTGGTTGGAAGTGAACTGTTAACCAGTGTGATTGAGATCAGGATCTGAGACAGGGTGAAAAGTATTTCCTGTTGGACTTTCTGTAAAAATTATATGTTCAGACTTTCAAGCATTTTGAGTTGTTAGTTAATTTGACTTCACACTGCCAGTGGTGGCCTTGTTAGCTCAGGGTGGTAGGACGATTTTCTCTTAAACCAGTGCCTCGTCCTAGTATATGTTTTACTCGGCGTAATAACTCCCCTGTTATAAAGGCTGAAATATATTTCTGGGCTATTAAGTTTTCTGCTAGTAAGTTGATTCCAGCAGTGCAGCTAGTGTTCGCAGTTTTTTTAACCTTTCGATTGACGTGGATGGGCTAGTTTGCCAACTCTCTGCTGGATTAAAGCATAAATAGTGAGAGCATCCCTTAAGTTGACAGTTAATTAGACAGCAAAGTGAAATTAAGATATCACACAAACCAAGCATGTTGTGTGTAGGCTTCCTATGATAGTGTCGGTTTCTCGTATTGAACTTTTCCAAATTGTATAATCAATGTCTAACATGCATGCATTTAAATGCATACTTCCTGTTGACAAAAACATGGATAAATCACCCCACATCTTCACCCACTTTGTTTTCGTTAGTTTTGGTGCTGTGACTTAAGTGGAAAAGTTAATGTTGACTGATATTGCAGTAACCATGTGAGGCGCACTTTGGCTGCAGCAGAAGTCTCTTCCTGAAGTGCAGACGAATGGGTGCTGATGCAAAGAGTGACACTAAGCCGAAAATCTAAAATTATCCTTACGTCTACTACTTCATATTTACCTAAATGGCCTGCCCATGTGGAAATGGCGGTCTGTCATCCATGGTACGCCACACTAGTGCAGATGCGTAATGCTTAGGTTTCCTTTAGGCAGTATAGCTTTGGTCAAGACCGATACAAATCCCAGCTTTGTTTACAGTGCCTGTGCTGTTAGTTATCATTTTACCTTGACATGGCGGAAACCATTGAAAACATGTTTTGCAAGCAATGGGGAAACATGTAGGGAGGCTTCATTGGAGAAAACAGATATGCGAGGCACGCAGACACGTGTGTAAACGTTTGTGTGGGAAAGGCAGCCTACACTGCAAGGCCTTGAGCAGGGATGCAACAGCTGCGCCAATTGCGCCATTTTGATACAATTTCATTTTTCTGCGCCGAGCTGCGCCAAAACAGCGATATTTCTGGAAATTGCGCCACGCTGTGCCAAAACGCCCCCGGTAACCGCAAAATTTTTCGGTTGCGCTAGTTTTAGCCTCATTTTAACGCAAAACGAAGCCCGTATTGGCGACCTAATGTTGGGAGAAGCACCAGAGGCACTTTCATCCCAGTGGCGCTTGACTCAAACAGGACGTTAATCTGTTCCCGTGTGTTTGCTGGTGGGCCTAAATGAAGTTTTTACTGCTGGTTCAAACGCTGCTTTACAGGGTCATTCAGCATGAGCAAAGGTGAACGCCCATTTAATGTGGAAGCACCGCATAAAGAAAGTTAACTGACAAACGAGCCGTTTGACACGTGCTGCAAATCTTAGTGGGGATGTCGTTATTGTTTGGTGGATTCCAGTTCAACGCTGCCTTTGTTCAAATAGCAGTACTCACGTGCACGAATTCGTGGGTTGTATACAGTAAAGTCTTTTTGAATCTACTGACGAGTTGTGTTGTTTAGAGAAGTACTACACGCGAAAACCCTGACCACCTTAGCCGAAAGAGTTCATCAATATATATATATATATATATATATATATATATATATGCAGTCGAGAAAGGAAGACAAAACGTACGAAACAAACTTTACTAACGTTTCGGCAGGAGGGCCTGCCTTCGTCAGAGGTTCGGCAGGAGGGCCTGCACTCTGACGAAGGCAGGCCCTCCTGCCGAAACGTTAGTAAAGTTTGTTTCGTACGTTTTGTCTTCCTTTCTCGACTGCATTTCCCACCGGATCCATTGAACTTCATCCTCGCATATATATATATATATATATATATATATATATATATATATATATATATATATATATATATATATATATATAATAAAGATAAGGGGGAGGACGCACTTAAGAAGATTGTACTTATTGGCTGGTTTGTCTTAGACGTTGCATGACATATAAACACCGGACTTAGACTTTTCTCTTGAACTATATACACATATGGCGGCTCTCTTTAAAATGGACTTTCTGCTTAAGATCTTGTTAGCAGGGCGGAATACAAAATTCAGCGCATCGGTGCTGAATGAAGTGTATTGCAACAGTGACGTGATCAGCCAGTGGCGTAGGCCAGGTGTAAAGGACCTTGGTGCAAACTCACCAATGCACAAGGCCTTACTGGTTTCCGGAGAATTCACTGGCATTATTCAGCATGTTATGCAATGAAAACATGACTGTGGTGGTGACATCGAAATGTTTGCATATATTTTTTGTTACTGTTCCAAAAGCAAGCTTTGTTTGTGAAGCTGCTCCAAATCTGGAATTTTGAGCTCCAAAACTGAGTTTTTTTTTTTCGCATAACCTGCTCCAAATTTGGATTTTCCTGCTCCAAAAGAGAGATTTTTCTGCTCCAAAAATTGCTCCAAATCCGATTTTGGCTGTTGCATCCCTGCTTGAGCAGCCACTGCAGCGTGCGTGCCATGCTGACCTGTTTCTGCTTGCTGCAATTGCTTGCTTCATTGCCTACAGTGACCTCACGCTGGATTGAGGTGTCTGGAGATGTGTGGTGATGTTTGAAGAAATATAAAATGATTTGATTGATTTGTAGTAATACTTGCCTTCAGCTTTTCCCTCCGCCAACTGTCTTCACGTACCATAAACTCCTGCCCTTTTGATTATTAGTCTTTGTTCGTATAACCCTTTGCGACAACATGGTGTCCTCGTTTGGAGGATCAATTTGGCGAAGGCAGTACCGTGTTAACGGTACTGCCTGCAGCAGGAATTTCAAAATATTTTTTTACCCATTTAGGAATGCACACTGCCAGCACGTAACTGCCGCATGCAATATTAGTGGGTCGTTGAATTCTCAGTTCATCAAGAAATATAGCATGACTAACAGTAGAATAATTAGATAATCATGTTGTAATTACAACTAATTGCTGTAAAGTACACTAATTTATTCCAGCACTTTCAGTTTTTTGAACTTTGGTCTGCAGAGCCTTGGGACCGCGCTCTAGGCACATCGCAGTGGCCGTGTCAACTGTGCAGCTCACGCTGTTCAAATGAGCCAATGGCCGTGTCTTTTGGCTATGTGAAGCAGTTGATTCGGGTATATGGCATCATTTGTCGAGAGAAGAGCAAGCGATTTCTAGCCGACTTTGATATTTAATTGTGAATTTCCTGCCGCGTGCTGCGCCATGTTTGGCTCACGTGCTCACTGGAGCCTCGACTCCCGATTGGCAGCATTTTCTGACCATGTTCAAAAGGTGTTGCAGGGCCCCATTAAGGGAGAAAAAGTTGCTACACAGTAAACCACTTTACACCCTTAAGGGGGTTTTGCCGTGTCTATAAATAACACCCTTACACCCTAGGAAAAGGGTGTTTTCACGTATCAAAACACCCATACCATAGGGCGTTGCCACTGCTTATCATGGGGTGTTTCCAATGGCCTAAACACCCTTATCACTGAAAAATGTAAAAAATAAAATCTACTAGTCAGGGAACATGCAATTACAGATCACATCAGCATAGAAGGTGCACGCATGCGCCAAACCGCACACACAACAGAGCGTATTGTAAAATACTACATGGACGGAGCGCTCGTGCTACGCAGCCTGACACTGACCGTCTGGTATATATAGCCATAGTATCTTAAGCCGCCGTTCAGTGCCAGTGGGGATATTCCTGTTCCGCATAAATGAACATTAAGCATTCAGAGAATAGGCGTAAATTTATGGTACGCTTGTAGCTAGTCCTAAAAGAGACATACCTTTTAATCTAAACTCGCCTAAGATCCAACGACATTTTAATCAGTGAGTCCCAGTTATCAGCTGGCACGCTGTGGTATGGGCCGTGGGTGCTTCGATAACCCATAACACCTTTAACTCCTAAAGGTTGTTTAGTTAGAGCATTACCCCCTTAAAGGCTATTTTGGGGAAGGAAAACACCCTTACACCCCAATTTTTGCAAATTTTGGTTAGGCAAAAGGGTGTTTTGCTTGCTTGAAACCCCCTTAAGGGTGCAAAGTGGTTTACAGTGTAGGGTGCTAAAAAGGAGTAATTCTACGTGTGTGTGTGTGTGTGCATGTGTGTCGCTGTGATGAAGAAAATACAAGGTTAGGTAGCCCAATTCTGTTGGCTTCGTGACAGCGACAGACCCAGCTGCATGTCGCTACTAGTGCCCAAGAAACTGATGTTCGCTTCCACAACCTTCGTGATCTAAGTTTAACTCTGTCAAACTCTGTCTCCACAGCCCACTGAGAACACCAAAAAAGAAACATTGCAAGGCTGCAGCTGGGTTTCACCACGTTCTTTCATTGTCTCGTGTTCATCGTCTCGCGCTAAGCAGCATTAGTAGAAATGCAAAACCAATTTGCCTAAAGCCGCGTCTTACATTCAAGGATGCTTTCTTCTCTTTGTAGAATCGCCAGAAAGAGTGTGTTCACCCAGAAGGGTACTTGCCAAAAAAGTTTTCTAACTTAATAGTGGCTGTAGGAGGAGGAATAAACTTTTATTGAGACCAGCAATTTGTTTGGCTGGGCCTAGGCCTCCCACGTGGGGACGTCGAGGTCTTGCCTCTCCGCCGCCTCGCGGGCCTGCTGGGTCGCCCAAAGCTGGTCGTCGAAATGGGAGCTGCGCAGGGCGGCATGCCATCTTGACGAGAGGGTCTCGGTGTTAACGGACGGGTACTGGTGTTTACACTCCCACAGCATATGCGGGAGCGAAGCGACCTGGGTCTTGCATACCTTACAGGTGTGGTTAGGATAAATGTCTGGGTATATCTTGTGGTATCGATGTAGTGACGGGTACGTGTTTGTCTGTAACAGGCGGAGGGTGGTTGCCTGCGCTCGTTTCTTGTCATTTATAGTAAATGCAAGCTCTAGACTAAAACTTAGAATTGATGCAGACTTCAAACTTGAAAATTATTCAAACATGATCAGTGACATTTACATTACGTTCCTTTAAACCTTTATCGTCACTAGACAAATACTCCCTAAATTCACTGAAGTAGAGCACCAAGTCGGGCTAGTTGGTTCAAATTCATCATGAGAACTAAAACTGCGCTAAAAAACGTGTGTCCTGTTTTCCTCGTCTTTGTCTTTGTGTTTGTCTTTGTGTAAAAAACATGAGACTCGCGTTTTTTAGCGCAGTTTTAGTCCTCTTTATGAACACTTTAAATTAATTGGTCTGGCTGGCTCTTCCAGTGTGTCTTGTTTATCACATTTTGTTTATCTTCCCTAACACTTGCTTTTAAATATTTTCATTGTCCATCTTCACTGATCGCGCTCAGATACAAAATCAGTGACACTAGGAACTAGCTCACTGTGCACTCTGGAGGGAAGGGTGATGTAATGCAGGAGTGACTCGTGCACAAGGTTGCTCAATCCCGTAATGCTCGCTTCTGGGTACTGTCATGAAGTGCAGTGCTTCACTGTTGCCGGGGCTTGGAGGACATGCTTGTGGTGGTGCCATTGAAAAGATAAAACAACACTCCAAAGGCGATTTCCTGCCATGCATATCTGATGCGGCACTCGCCAAAGAGCCGTAGCAACATCAGGTCAAATGGTCGTTCAATATCTGCTGGAGCGCAAGGATCGGAAATGAAATACTGAGTGCCTGGGCTTGCCTATCTGAACATGCGCATCTGCGAGATAGCTGTGTTGACTCTCTTACTGACTTCCGATCAAGTCTCAAAGCTGCTTATTTGTTAGTTTGACTCGCCAACAAGGTAATTGGTTCGCACATCGCTGGTTACTGAGAAAGTAATCTGTACGGCAAGGATTACCAAATAAAGAAAAGTAATTATGTAATTTAAAATCTACCACAAAATTTACTTGCATTTCAGTAATCCAATGCATGTAACTGATTAAATACACATCTGACTGGGTGATGTTGAAACGTTCAGATGCTGACTGTGTTTTTAAGAGCGCTGCTGGAGTTTTTAAGTCCTCTAATTCTACCACATGCTTTCTACGCATAAAAAGATTGCATTCAGAAAATATGATGGTCGCGGAGCAGAACATGTTTCATTTGATAAAGCTGTCTACAAATGCTTGGCCTGGTTTAATTGAGAATACTGTGACATCTTGACACTGAGCAGTATATTTACCAATGTCATGCAGTAGTAAGCCAAGGTTTGATACTTAATAATACTTTTTATTCTTTTAAATAAAACAGTGCATGTGATTTGGCGTGCCAATGCCATTGGTGGCTTGAGCAGCAGAGCCTGACAGGCAGCAAAAAAAAAAAAAACCAAACACAATATTTTACTAGTGAAATACTAAGTCACAAATTGTAGCAGTGCAAAAAAAAAAAACATGTGCATTGGATTAGCAGTAACGAGGCATACAAAAGGAAGTTCTGAACATTATACAATATTTATGGAAAATGTCATTAGTCCAAAAAACACAAGAATGCAGCGATGTTTGTTAAAGGGGCCCTGCAACACTTTTCCAAGTAATCGTTGAATGGCTTCATTAAAAGAGCTTATTGCCTCACGAATCGACCGCCATGCAACATTTTTTTTATCCGTAAAGTACGAGCGGGGTTACAGAGATTTGTCACACGCTGTAATTACTCTCTCTTGTCACGACGAGCATGCTGGAAGCTAAGCAGCGAGGGGTGTCACGGGGAAAAAAGAAACGTCATGCGTACGTCATGACCTTGAGCATGTGCTCTTTTTTTTTTTTGAACACTCGGCTTACTTTCAGTGTGATCGCGAGCACGAGGCGGCCTTGGTAACTATCTAGCTAGCGATGCTCAAATCAGCCAGTGGCCGTGAATTTGGTTATATGGCATCATTTGTAGAAATAAGAGGGAAGGATTTCTGGATGACTTTGAGAATTATTTGTAAATTCCACGCCGCATGCTGCGCTGTAATGATTGGCTCGCGTGTTCTCAGGAGCCTCGACTACCGATCGGCGGCATTTTCTGATCATCTTAAAAAACTGTTGCAGGGCCCCTTTAAACAGAATTACCATAATATATGAGTGTACATTAGCAGGCTATCAAATGATTACATATGTACAAACACAAGACATACATTTTACAGACAAGTGTGCCATAAAAGTTTTTTTTAAATTTGTATTTTCTTTTTATGAGAAAAATGCTGGGGGTTAGTTGGTTAATTGAAGTTAGAACACAACGGGCGCGTGTTATAGATCACAATGCTCATTAAGAAAATGTTGAAGCACCTGTGGGGGTTTCCGTTGAACAAGAGACGACAGCGGTTAACCTGTCATTTCTTGCACGTTTTCTCTTTTGTTCTTTACAGTTAAACATGTATCACTAACTTACCTTATGAAGGTGCCCTCTTTGGTTACCGTGGCAGCCATAATGATGGTAGGAATGGAAAAAGTTACGACACCCTTTTTTCACCGTACGACCTCGTACCGCTCTGTTGTGTGTAGCAGCAGTGCACAAGCATACAGTGCTGCACTATTATGGCTTGGATCCATCTCTTAGTTCCTGCTTTTGTTTTACATCCGGACACCTCGTTTAGGTTGCTGCAGCACTCGTATTTTCTCGACCCAGGAAAAGTTACATAGTGGCTGCAAAGTGTTCTCAAAAGCCAAGCTGCCGTACCAAATGCAAACCAGAATTTCGGCCAGAACTGAATGCAAACCCAAACACACATTCTCGGAATGTGCCTGAACTCGAAGTGAACCAGAACCAAAACGCGTATTAGTTATTGTTGGCTAGCAGGCTCATCGAGCCTGTGCACTAAGGGTGAGGTACACACAATAAATTTGTCATTGTTGCGATCAGTGGTCAAATTTTAGAAGTTTGTTGATGCAACGTTCATTTCAGCATTACACTACATGTCTAGGACAATGTGAAGCCCTAATTGGGGCTGCTAAGATATGCATGTGATTCACAGGGGTGGGCGGAGGACCCCCCTGGATGAATGCACGGTGGGCAAGTGTACCCTTGCTTCTGCTTAACGGGCACCTGTGCTACAAATAGAATTTGTTATTGCTCTCTACATGGAAAGACTGATTTAAGTGGGAGACTAATCTATGGGATTCCGGTGCATTACTGTTGTTGCACAGACAACCAGGTTCACGAACAAACACAGGAAGGAGGTCAGTTGTGCGAATACTTTCCCGCTGTTTAGTAACCGTGTCTTGCCTTGATGCAGCCTACCATTTTGCTCTTTCAACTTAGAAAAAGCAATTTATTATTTTACTGATCTTAACATGTTTGTATTTCTTCAAAAGGACGCATGTTGCTATAGCCTTTAACTCAATGAGCACTCCAGACCACACTAGATGTATCTTTGACGTATTGGTCTTCTTTTTTTTATATAAATAATTTCAACGTGATTCTGCACCAAATGTAATCCTGTTACATGTGGTGTATGTGTATCTGCTTATGCTATAAAGGGTTCTGTTGGCAAGCAGGCTTTATGAAAGTTTTCATATTCACTCATACCCACTTGTAACAATGTTCAAGTGCCTTGAACATACCAACTTATGGCCGATAATTGCTATAACTTGGTTGCATAGAAAAAAAAATGGAGGAGGCGGGAGATAGAACTACCTCTCTTCATGTGTGACGCTGGACGCACAGTTTTACTTACCATACTTATTGACCACAGAGGCGAACCTGCATACTTCTATCACGTGCGGCAGGCAGTGGCGGTCTTTTCCTTTTAGAATGCAGTACCAACCGGCCGAAGTAGCCACCTGGTCTTTCCAGAACCTGGAATCCACTCATATCTTGACTTGCCTAGCCTTTGCATCCAGATCTGTAATTCATTTTATTGTGATGTTTAAAAAGGTCTCACTATGTTGATATGCAAACGGGACTCCCAAAGTTAAAAAGACTGTGGACCTTTCATACAGAATGTCAGTGGCACAGTTCATTCGTGTTGGGAGTTGTGGGAGATAGAACAGTGACTAGTGCGTAGGGTTTTGTTGTGTGGAGAAGGCTGTAAAACTTTCTCTACTCTGTGAACACTTGCGTATTGTTCTTAGATGCATGCAACGACTTGCATTGCTGCATTTTTGTTCAGCATTTTGGGCAATCCTTTTCCTCCCCACTCAAACACCGAGGAACCAGATTTTAATCGTCATAACTGATAATGCGGCTTGGAAATAGTGTACTAAGCAGTTTATTTTGCTGTAGAAGGCGCAGAAAAGTTTATGGTGTAACGATTGTTCACTTTATCGAAACCAGTTTTATTCCAAGTCTGTTTCACTGTATTTCATTTCAATCATTGCTCGACGCCTGTTCTTTCTCTTAACATTCCTATTCCTCACTGCTTGAAAACTTCGCTTTAAGAGCATCTGTATAAGTTTGTAAAGCCTTACCCGTTCTCAGTATGCTCAGCAGTAGAAAGAAATTCAGCGAGGGGTGAGATTAAGGATAGATTTGCCGAAGGGCTGCACGTTCTTGCCATGCAATGTGGTTTTAGTAGGATGGTCACGTTTACTAGTGTGCCTCCTGTGACAATTTTCACTAAATTTCGGTTACAATCTGTCGATGGGTCGATTTCTTGCTTCTCCCGACAACACTTGCCAATGTGCCATGCGCTCAGTAGAACTCATTGTTAAAAATTATGAGGAAATTAAATGTAGAGTTACAAAGTACAAGTCATGATGAACTTGCAAGGGCAGTCACTTAACCCCGTAACCCTTAAAGTTTGTATACAATATTTCCCTTCAAAAACGCGAGTTATTGCTATTAAAAAAAAAGTTGAAGCACTTCGAAGTTAAATTAGCTTAATGAAGTTTATTGTTAATTACTCATGGGAAAAAGGCCAGCTACCTGCTATTAACAATAAAAAACAAGATTATTAAAAATTCTCAGCATTCTGAGAATGGCTGAATCATTCTTACAATTTCAGTCATTCTGACGACAAAAAGCTTTTCCATCAAGCAGATGAGCCACAATTGCCCGAAATGGTTTGGGGACAGTACAGAAAGGATGAGCTGCGCTCACCTGAAACGGGGAAGGGGTTAACCATTACTGCCTGGACTGTTTCAGCTTGGCAAATTTAAGTAAGGCTTACTGTGCTGAACCAGTCTGTGAATCAGTTAAGTGTTCCATTCTGGTTTGCAAACCATTATATATATATTTATTTTTCCAAACTGGAGCTGTACTGCACCGAAATGGAGTCCTCCAAACCCATAACTGAACCAGACCTGCATTTTTCTTTCATTTCAACACCCTTGTTTCTGCAGCAATCAATTCTAAGCGTTCTATACAAGGGACATGAGGTCAAATAATACTTGTTGGTGGCCGGGATTGAGAGAAACATTGAGAAGAAGCAAATGACTGACTGCATATTGAGCAATGAGGTCAGAATTGGTAAGTGTATGTAATCAAATAGACATAATGAAGGAAAAGAGGTTGAACTATATTAACAAAGCATGCTTCTCCAACAACAGAACAGCCGCTTTTACCTTGAGGCAAGGCACGATTAACTGTAAAAGATGCAAAGACGTATCACAACACTGCCTGGGTGTCCCTTGTGGACGAAGGAAAGGTTAGGAGCGGCTCTGGCCTAGGTGCGTACTAAATGTTGTGGTGAAAGTACTATCCGCATTTCGCCAAAGAGCACTGTGACTGGTGGTCCAAACATAACCATATATGTGGAAGCTGCACCCATGAACCTTTCGCTACACTTGGCCTTAGAAAAGTGTGGCAGAACATTTCAGCCCAAAGCTTTTTTCGCAGCTCATTCTGTTTGTCACACCAGCTGTGCCTGGGAATGTGTTCTGATGCTGCGAGTGCGTTATTTGGCAACTCAATCAAGCTCTGATGCAATTGCAGCGCAAACGTGTGTCACCTTATCCAGCATGCCACAAAAGAAGTACATCGGTGTGCCTGCTTTGTTAGAGCTGCTACCAACGTCTCATACCGCACACCAGGAACTTTGCCTTCAAGCCTTCTCAAGTTACCTTGCTTCCTCAGTGATCTTCTGTGATCTGGAACCAGCAATTGTTCCTGCTGTGCTGGCTTGCACCTTCTGCAATGCCCACATGCTGACATCAACGCCTGTCCCGTCATCTTCCTTTCTTGTCCGTGTTTTAATAGCAGGTGCTTTCTTTGGATCTATGCCAGCGAGCTCGAGTTCAAACCCCCATAAAGGGTCTTGAACTACCCCTCCTGCTTCGTGAAAAAATACATACAGTGGAAAACAGATGCTGCTGTGAACAGCTTGACCAAATCTTGCAGGCATGCACAGCAAGGAGAGTCTACAAGACAAGTGTGAAGTTGCCGCTTTCTCGTGTGCCCTCTCTTGATACAGAGGCCCCGTCCTCACTCGCGTTGTTGGGCGGGATGCCGGCTGTATATCGTCAAACAGCAGATTGCTGCTATTGGCGAATAGCCGACATAAACCAAGAGTGAAGTTTGGATTGGATGCGCTTTTTGGCACAGGGTGCTCCCACATGGTGCTGCCACACTCTATAGTGGGCTAAAATTACTCGGTAGCAGTGCTAGCGCTCACCAGAATCGCACCGGGAGAGAGCAGTTGCGTTTCATGATGCGCACTGTCACAGCTTCTTGCCCCTTTATGTAGAAAACTTGTGTGCATTGTACTGTGCGATTCACAACACTGGATTGACTATGAGATAGAGGAATGTGCAGTGACTGGAACATACCTCGGGCTAACCACTGCTGATCATTAAATGAGGATGTGGCAGCCTAAGAAAGATTACCTACGCTTTCCTATTTGATCTTACCATATATAGCATCGCTGAATGTAACAACTTCTAGGTATCTGAAAGTCTGGACTTACCAAATAGCTACCGAGCAACAGCGCAGTAGAAAGCCACTAAATCATCATGCCAGAGGTTTTGTTGACCTCTGATGTTATAGCAGAAGCTAAGGAACGAGTTATGCTTATTTATTACAGTTGAAAATACATTTTTGAACACGTTGTTCTGTATTTGCATCTCTGCACATTGAGCTCATGGGTTATTCATTCTTACGGATAGAATACCTTGCAGACATGCTTGTTTTTTCTTTAATACCATCTTAGTCATGCAATACATTCAAGAGAGCTTTGCATTTGCTGCTTATATTGTAACATTTGCTTTAAGGCAGTGGTAATAGTTTCAGATTACTGAATGCAAGTGCTGGAACCACCGAAGAAAATGATAAAAAGAATGCCACTGTTACGTTCTCCAAGTCTTGTTGCCCATCATCGACAGCAAACCTGCTTTGGCATATTGTGCTTGATCTCTTGTAGAAATAGCAACAGCCGGGTGAGTGTGTGCGAGCATTATCGTTAAACAGCGCCAAGCATGCAGAGAACAAAAAATATGTGGGAGCAGGACATTATGCCGTCCCGTTGTTTCCATTTTCCTTTTGCCTCTGTCTGCATCCTTGGCACTGCTCGACAATGTCTTGCATGCTCCAGTGCATTCCGCCATCCATTTCGACCTTTCTTCTCAGCTCTCCAAATGTTGGAAATTGTTCGCTTCTACCTAAAATATCTTGCCCTTGGATGCTGCTTGCAGTATTTTTTCAAAAGCATTCGAAAAACATGTTCTAGTCTTCATGTTCATTCTCTGCAAGTTCTGTGCCCCTGCTGCCATAGGACACCTAGAGGGCAAACAAGTGCAGAATAAGTTTAGTCTGGTGGAAACTCTGCCTTTGTTCATTTAGCAGATAAGTGATGGTCATTTCTGGGGCAAATGAAAGGTTGAAATCGCCTTATCTTGAAGTCTACACCTCGGCATCGTGGCACTGTGGACCTTGGCGCCCTGTCTTTGCAGGGGACCAACTTTTAGGGGCGCAGTCGGCCAGGCATACAAAGAAATGCAATCGGGCCATGGAGTTTTGAGCGTGCAAAAACGCTTCATTATGCCGATTCTCTAAAAGACCCTGAGGTGTAATATTTGGGGCATTTCAGGTGTGGTACAAATAGCACCACTTGTGAGCTTGTGCAGCACTGCTGTTCGTTTCTTTTCCGCATCACTTTCGGCTTAGCAAACCTCCATCCATGGTAAGAGTTACCGTGTTGTTACTTCAAAAGCATAATTTCCCTAACACAGCTTGACTTAATACTGTGCTTTAAGAGTGAAACTTCGATGAGAAAAGTTCCATAAAGGAATATTGTCTCGCCACCATTGGCGATGCACATTTATCAAGCAAGTCCGCCGCAGTGGTATAGCGGCTACGGTGCTCTGCTGCTGACCCGAAGGTCGCGGGTTCGATCCCGGCCGCGGCGGTCACATTTCGATGGAGGCAAAATGGTAGAGGCCCGTGTACTTAGATTTAGGTGCACGTTAAAGAACACCAGATGGTCGAAATTTTCGGAGCCCTCCACTACAGCGTCTCTCATAATCATATCATGGTTTTCGGACGTTAAACCCCAGATATTATTATTATTATTACATTTATCAAGCAGTCTTAATTGTGTCTGGCTTCGTATTGTTTGCAGGTTGATAGCAGCGCCAACGAGATCGGTAAGGTTCTGGGAAGTGCTTGTGTTATTTTTAATCGATTATCCCGAGTCTAGTACTGTAATAATTCTAAAAGCACTTATGCAGATCAAACGCACGCAGCATAACCTTGTGTGAAGCGAGGCTTTTGAGAAACGTTTCTGCTGTAAGCCGTGCAAAGCGACATGTTCACCAATTGCATCGAAGGGCAGCTTGGCATAAGGGGAGCATACATCCAGTTGTGTGATAGAGAACATCTGTTGGTTTTGCTGGGGGATGGAGGTCGGATTCCGCTATCAGACAGGCAATTTTTAATTTCCTCGTGTGCTAGACTTTCGGCAGACCGTCGGTCAGAGTGTCAGTGACCACACTCAGCCAAGTCCAGCATTGCTTCTGTAGTAATCTTCATTACAGCAGAATTGCGCAAGATATCTAGCCACCATATCTTATAGGTTGTTGTGAAAAAAAAGTGGCACCATCATGAGCCATTGGGGTGGCAGGCTGAATGTTGCTACATCCTAGTCGTATGGTGTTGGAAAATTTGTTTCATGCATCTGTACATAGTTATCGTACGTGCTTTGCATCCCCACATCTGAGAAAAATGTGCATTTGGCACTGCTAGGCGTAAATTACTAGCGCATGTGAACATGAAAAACATGGGAATAAGGTTGGAGTTGCTGATGAAAAAAAAGTTCCTGAACATTTCTCTTCATTTCGTGTGTGGACATTCTGTTGCAAAAGCCAATTGCCTCGTGGCATTCATTGTAAGAAAGTTCGAGTATTTTATAATAGAACCTTAATATTGTTTCATGTCACCCTATATTTTGTAAGGGTGTCTAGTTTAGCTAAAATGGTGCAAACATATGTTAGCGGCAGAAATAACGCCTTCTGCAATAAAAAGATACGTAGTTGTTTGAAGGTCATCTTTAATGTTTGATAATTACATCTTATTTAACACGTAAGTTCATTAGTTGCAATATGAAATGAAAGCGAGTCAGTCTTGATGCTAAGTTGACTCAGTTAAAAATTACGTGACAGGATCCGTTTGAGAGGTCGCAATATGCATTGGTGTCTTGCGTAATCTTTTGCGAGCCAGTTTTGTGGAAATCTATCATGTAGGGGGCTTTGTTAACCCTTGACCTATGAAACCTGGGCTGCACTTGACTTCGCTCACTGTTGGAAAGTTGGTCAAACTCAATCGGGCCACAGCTGCTCCTGCCTCATTTGCAGGAGACAGGTCTTGCCATTTGAGTTAACATCATGTGCTTCAGTCTTGGCTGCAGAACATGTTCGACGTCTTCAATACTTTCGTTGTCAAGCTCGTAGTTAATTACACTCTTACACTGCACGTATGCTGAGGGAAAGTCTCAGAAATTTATTTCATTAAATTTGGGATAAATATAAAGAATAAACTCAATTTGTGACTTTATAATTGAATCCAGGGGTCGTGTGGGTTGGAGGATTCGATGGAGTAGAAGGAAATTAAAGTAGCGTACATGTCTTAACTAGTGAAACTAGGAGCTAAAGGGAAAAAATGTTGTGAAGCTTAGGGTACTAGCACAGCCAACAGTGCTACTGTGCATCCATGCGTCCTTCGAAGTGGACGACAGTTTTCTTTTTCACATGACCTTGCACCGCACTGCATAAGAGAGGCTTCCAGTGAAAGCCTTATTCTATTAAGCCTTATTACTTGATGCCCTATGGAGCTCTGTAAGGTAGATTCAAATAGATAACTTCTGGAATGTCAGTCTTTAGAAACACGAATCTCTAAGTGCTTGCTAGGTTTAGTATTCTTACTCAATGCACCTAACTACCTTGAATACTGATGAGACCCTGTTTAGACTTCATAAATTTGTTGACTACAGCCAAGTGAAAGTGTGCAGTACTATCTCTCAACTTGAGCAGTCACTGCTCGCTGCACGTTTGTTAACATTATGCATTTTCACATGATGGATATTCTCAAAGGTAGCAGTGTCCAAATGTGCCCGACATCTCGCCCTAGGAATGTATCGCCTGTGGAATACTACCGCTAAAGGGACATAAAGGGGCCTTAACACACATTCTCTCGAAACCGAGTGATATTTGCTATATTGATGGTGCCTTCCAAGGAATAAATTCTCAGCGAAATAATCGAAGAGGATGCAATATGAGGAGATGCAGAAGCACATTTTCTCGATTCTCTTTTCAACTCGTCCCACTTGGTGCCAAGAGCAGCTTCTTTCCTGGTGTCCCTTTCTTTCTGCCCTTTCTTTTGCAGCAGCACACTTCTTTGTAGCCTTTCAAGTTCGTCATCTGACAGAAAGTATCTGAGAGCAAGAAATTAGTTGTGACACGATGGGAAGGACAACTTAACAGCTGCTGCTTCCCCCCTTTTCTGGAAAATGAAAGGATAAATGTGTACCTGCCCTTTGTACAGCATGTATGGAGGGGGAAAAAAGAAAACACACTGGGAAACAGCAAGAGGTGACAAGCGATGTGGGCTCCTGAATGCATGAAAAAGAATATTTCGCTTCCATAAGGAAACATGTTATAATAGATATTGAAAGAAAGGAGTCGTCATATGATGCATAGATCAGTTTGCCACTGCAGAAGCATCGCCAGGAGTTAGCACACCAGTCACATGTCTCTCCGGAAATTTTTGTCAAGCATAGGATAACTAGCATGAAGCAGCACTTGCAGGTGCCTGCCTGCCCAGCCTGCCCTTTATGGTCAAGGGAGTGCTTCATCGGAAAAAAGAACTTTATTCACCATTAAACTACTAGTCTGCTTTGTTGACACAACTGATGCCAAGAGAGATGTGAAATAAAATCAAGAGTGACAAAGGTTTAGGTGGTGTGATGAGGTTAGGAAACTTAGAGGCACACAGATGTTTGCTGAAGCGAGACAGGAGTGATAAGAGCTTGCTCGCTCGAGAGGCTTTCCATCCTTCAGTGGATGTAGCATAAAAAAATAGCGTCGGGAAAAGCCGGATTAGTTAATTATGCTTCTGAAATATTGGGTGTTCTTACCGTGAAAGAGAAGCTTGGCGAGCCAACAAAAGCTATATAAATAAATACAGACAAGGGTTTATGCATTAAATACTGGTTATGAGACATAATTAATGCTAAGAAGGCTGGCACAAGGAGAGAAATAAAATATGAAGAAATACATTGGAAGTACAATATGAAATTGGGTTGAGCAACAACAGTGTCAACACGTGTATTTGTTGAAAACCAGTTCTTAATATTTAACCAAGCTTTCGCATGCTTTACAGGAGGGTAGTTCATATTTATTTGAAAATATGCTACAGGGTCCTATTGGCATTGAGTAAGGGGTGAGTAATAGAACTTACACAAAACAAAAAATACGAGCACTAAATAAAACACACACAAATAAGCAGTAAAAAAGCAGTAGCAATGCCAGCCAAAATGCAACACATGAGCTATTGTAAATCACTGACGTCTAACCAAAAACGGAAAAAAAAGAAAACGGTTGTCAAGAGCAGATGTAAATCTGTTATAATTGAAACTGAGTTTTACAGGTAAATAACGTCAGTGAAAATGTGACGGGAACATCATGTGGATGTATAATGGGCACGCAACCGAAAAAAACCTAGAAAGCACAATTCTCTACATACGATGTGTTATGTAGAGCATGGATTAGCTGGTGATAGCCACATTAAGTGACTGCCAAAGTTCCACTGGATTACGGTAGCTTCCACGACTATGCTTTTGGGAAGGCTATTTAATGTATGGCACATTGTGGATGAAGTCTAGGTTATTGTGTAACCTTCGTAATGTATGCAATTATGTTTCTAGGCATAAAAGATAGTGCTGAAGTTTGAACTGGCTATTGTCTACCATTATTTATGTTGTTTGATGACCTTCTAGGCACTTCTGGCAACTTCTGTGCTCCTGAATTCCTTAGCAGGTCTCCTACAGTCTTAAACCTAAATATAAAAAAATGTATGTGCTTGGCCATTTCATTCTTCAGTCTGCTTGCCAATGTGTAGTATAGTGGATGCTCTGTTCACATGGGAAGTCTACAACTTGACCTTTTGCAAGTTTTTCTGATATTAAGGCAGTAAAGTGCAGATTTTCTGTTGACAGGGTGGCACGAAGGGGTGCCGTGTTTGAGCGGCCATAAAACTAGGTGCACTTGGCCATTTGCTCATTCACTCTGCTCATTGATTGGCTGTGGTACGTAAGCATTAACATGACAAGATGAGCTGTCCAAAAAACTCTTCCCCTAGTGCATTAGTTTGGTAGTTAAAATTAGCTAGAATGCTTTGTCTCTCAACAATTCCTGCTAAAGGAATAAAACAAAATAGGAATAAAAGCAGCAAAAGGACTACTTGCTAGCACGGTGATGCTCCACAGATTTAGCTGTGGTGGCATTGATCGATGTCCTCTTTCTCATCTACACATGTTAACAAAACTGCAGATTGGGCTAGTTGGTGAGGATTCATTGTGGTTGTAGCGAACAAATGCAGACAAAAAGAGCAAAGAACCACACGGGACAGGCACTAAACTTCAACTGGTTTTTAATCACAGAAAACGCTTGCTTGGAAACTAACATATGCCGTAGTTGCTTTGTATGTTAGTTTCCAAGCAAGTGTTTTCTGTGATTAAAAAACCAGTTGAACTATTAGCGCCTGTCCTGTGTGGTGCTCTGCTCTTCTGTCTACATTTGTCGTGCTGCGATCACAATGTACACGTGTGTACTGGTTTTACAATAGCGCTAGTGAATGCTACTCACACCCAAGAAGGTAGTGCATAGAACATCTCCTACCGCAGGCATCACATAGAACACGAATGTAGGGGCAAGGAACTGGCCAACAAATCCTTATAAACCCACATACATCATACTTACTGCAGTATGAATGCCTCAGGTCTGGTAGAATCAAGATCCTCGCTGTTGAAGGAGCGAGGTTTTCGTCATTTTGTGTGGTTGTTAGATTTGTGTGTTGCACTCTTAAATCTTTAATGTCATCGTCTGTGTAGCTCTGACGGAACACCTCTTGATTTCGCTCAGACATCCTTTTTGTTTCTTCTTCTCACTCAGTTCTATGGTTCTTCTCTGTGCTCCCTCCCCTCGTACGTTGCTGTCCAGGTTACTGGGTGCATAATGAAAGATAGACAGATAGTACCACTGAAAAAAATGAATCGTTGCCAGTGAGACATACCTGGCGCTTCAGCACAGGTTGACTGACCTCATACTCTGTGAAAGCAGGTAAAAATTTTGTGATGAATCTAAGCAACCAAAGGCAAAAAATGGCAATTCTTCAAAGCACTTGCCACTGACCCTGTAATATAATACTTCGCAGTTCAACACCTCTTCATAAAATGTGAGGGCAATGACACGACCAGAACAATGATAACATGAACTATTAATAACAGTGATATAACAATAGAACCGCAGCGTCCTCTTTGGCATCGAGAAGATGGTTGGGTCATAGTAGCTCCTTGTGTTCAATAGTGCCTCTATAACTCTTCTTTTTAATACATGGGTTTTCTTTGAACTAAGTTTGACGTGTAGCTGGAACACATACGAGTGAAGCTACTATGCATTGCATGAACAATTATGCACAAATGCATAAGCTGAATGCACACTGGAACATATGTAAAAGCAATGACACAGAATGGACACAGCTGTCCATTATCTCATTGGCATTGTTTTATTCTGTAGTGCACTGAACTCCTGAAAACTTTTCTCGCTCTGACCTGTTTAAAATATTTCTAAGGTAATCTGTCTGTTACCTGTCGTGATAGGATGGATCAGCTGCCCCTGACTGTTTGCTGCACATTAACTTATTTGAGCAACGGACTTCAATATGCTACATGTGCTGAGCTTCGGGAGGAACATTGCACAGTCCATGGTGGTTGCACTAATTCGGAATCCCATGCTGGACTTGACATTGCAGCAGTCTGATGCCAAATTGAACTAGTTTGTGCAGTATGTTTCTAAGTGGCACCTTGACATGACGCTGAACACATGAAAACAGTTTTGGGATGGTGCATTTCTAGGATTCTCTGTCTACAATATCGCTGGTGATGTTGGCCTGGGCCCTCTGTTGAACTGTGGTGTCTGCATCACGGTTGCCGCTGGTTCTCATTTTGAGTTTGCCTGGCACTTGGCAGTCACTTGACACTTTCGGTTACTTGGCAGTCAACATGATAAGAATAAAACATCCTGTTTTTATTTATCTTCTTCTTTATTCATTACCTTCATTTCACTCAACAGCATTACAGCAGAAATGTTACAAGAGCAATAGTGAACATACTCAAAAAGGCACAGCAATAGAGGCGAAATATCAAGTGATATTTTCCATATCAAAACAGAATTGTACAATTCATGCAATTTCTTTTTTGAATGTGAATAGAAGCTTTTCTTTAGCTGGCATGATGGGTCTCTGATAAACGATAAATTGACTCTGTGTGATGTTGCCCACAACCACCTGTATCTGCATCGTTTACATAGCTTCCCACAAAAAACGTCCATTGAGTTGATCTGAAATCAGTGACTTGTGTGCAGTTGTGAAGGGCAGTAAAAGAGGGAGCGGGTAGCAGGGTTTGCAAGCGAGTAAACAATGTTTTAACGGCTGCGTTTGGCCCGTGGGCCTTTCTCTGGTACCAAAGCCCGATGGTCTGACCACTACGCCATAGGTGCTCGCAACACTGCGGATTTTTGGATGGGTAGACAATCAACCTCAGCGTGGCTTTGCCCAGTATCTGCTGTTTTTGTAGCAGCTGTTGGCACAGCTGCACTAGGAATGTGTGTCATAACAGGAAGGTGTCATCAATCACATTAATGGTCAAGTCCTTGATCGCTTGAAAACATCTATTGTGTCTAAAAAGACAGGGCGTGCAAACACGGAGACAAGAAAAAAGTCACGACACCACCAACGCCGACTAACAACTGAAGAGATGCACAACGGCAGAAAAGAAAGAAGGCATGAAAACTTGTCTGCACATGCCCACGCAATAGGCGAACCTATTAATCTGGCATGAGTGGGGTTCTACGTAAAAAATAACTGTTAAGGCATTTGATTTCATCTTTATGCAAGTTAATTGATGGCTGGCTCACGCATGCACTACCACTATTCTCGATATGCCATGCCTGAATTATCAGGTGCGTTTCTTCATTCCTCTGCCGGTACAAAACTGCGCATTCATCAAATTTTGGTGCGCACTTTACACTCTCGACAATGTAAAGATAGATTAGAAGGTGAGCCTCCAGTTAGCGATCTCTTATGTACCAATGATCTCTGGCTAATGCAGCAGCCCGTCTGTCTTACACAAAAGCGGCCGCAGCTGAAAGGGACCTTATACACCACACTTGTACAGCAACCATTGAATTTGTTTGTGTGTTTTACGAAACAAATCTCGGTCCGCTTCTTGTCTTTTACTCGCTCATTCTTCCTCTGCACAGCGGCACAAATCTTACCTAGCCTATTGGCAGCCGTAAAAACAACATAACGCCTTATCTACTTCCTACTTGCTTTAGCCTGTGAGATACGCAATGAATCTATGGTATACCTATGGCACGTTTCTTCCTATTGCTTTCTGCAACCATGCTCGGACTTAACATAATAGACTTCTTTAAACGTTCAGTGACAGTGGCCACTGCATCACGAGAATAACCTGCATCCGTTTTCTTTTTTGCCGTTATGCGTCTCTTCAGTTATTAGTTGGCATTGGTGGTGTCGTGACTGCTTTCTTGTGTCCGTGTTTGCATGCCCTGTCTTTTTAGAATGAATACTTACCAACTAGCTCAGCTCTCTGTTATTCTAATCTATTATGTTTTTGTACTTCAGCATGCATTGGCTGTTACTTGCCATATTGGAAGGTGACGGTGGCACGTCAAGCAATAGTAGTAGTAGTAGTAGTAATAGACCTTTATTCAGCCAAATTCGTAGGCCGAGCATTTCGACTGCCTGTGCGACCAGTCGACGCTGTTCTTCTTCCCCTTCGGCGCCGATCCAATCTAGCCAGGTGGTGATGGAAAGGGAATTGGGAGGATAAGAGCTGGATTGCTGATCAGTTGGGCAGTAGTTGGCCAACAACATAGAAGGCGAATAAAAATTGATGGAAACAGAAGAGAAGGTAATAGAGAGTTACACGCAGAATCTTCTCTGGAAGTTGTCTTAGTGATGCGTAAGCATTTGCTACTGATCACTGGCTGTTTTCTCATCTTATGATGCTGTATTGAGGCGAGCATTGCGCTGTTCATCCCCAATGATGTGCAGTATCATGCGCTTGTATTTCTTGCGCTTGTTGTGTGTTGCGGCCTTCCCTGGAATGTCGTCTTCGATCTTTTTTTCTCGCATTCCTCGGCATCTTCCCGTAGCAACACATTTATTTAGTTCAGATATATTCACAGTCTGCAAATATGGGTGCGTAGACCAGTAGGTAGGACACTTGGATTCTAAGCGTGGGGCTGTCAGTTTAAAACCCACCACTGCCAATGTTTTTTGCTTCAATATATTTCGTTTCATATGTCAGGTTCTTTATAATGATTCGTCCTGTTTGACAGATGGACAGACAGGTGACCTTGTTGGGTAGGCATTGAAATGATTACATACGTAAGATAACAACTGAATGTGTAAATAAATGTTGGGCGCATGGAAATAATTTACAAATAAAATTGATAATATCTTGCGTAAAACGTGTAAATTGTGTTGAATGTGTTTCCAACGTATTGCTGAAGTGTTATTTGCATGTACAATGATAGTTTACATCAGTCAACATTCTGTTGTAATGTTTCAGTTTGGTGCTGGCCGTGGCAGCCTTATTCCATTCCTGGCCATGGCGGCCATATTTTGATAGGGGCCAGCTTCGCAAATGTTTGCATCTTGGTTGAAACAGCGCTCACGAAACGGCGACGAAGTAAAAGAAAACACAGGACTGTCCTGTGTTTTCTTTTACTTCGTCGTCGTTTCGCGAGCGCTGTTTCAACCAAGATGAACGCATACCAACTCGCTCAAGCTTCCATTCTTATGAAATGTTTGCATACTTTAATTTTTATATAAGGTGGTCAATATTAATTCAGAGTCCTCCATTGCAGCGAGGCTCATGACCATATTGCCGTTCCTGCACAGAAATCCCCAGAATTTATTCACATTTTTGTGTATTGGAGCTAGTTGCTATTGATTTAGGCTGTCTGTGCACATATATATCTCCGAATGGACTTACCTCGAGTTTATGGGGTTTAATCTCCCGAAGTGACCGAGTGTCTGAGAGAGACCGCAGTCGGGATAATTTCGACTACCTGGGGTTCTTTAACGTGCACTGACACACACACTACATGGGCCTTTAGCATTTCACTTTCATCGAAATGCGACTGCCATGGCAGAGATCAAACCCGCATCTCTTGGGTCACCTGCGGTGGTGTGATGAAACTTACCTTAATCTCATAACGAAATTTCCCATGATTTATTAATTGATCTGGCAGCGGCAGCTAACCGAATTTTATGTCATGCAGGGAGTGATGGTGGTGCACATGGCCAGTGGGGGCCGTGGGGACACAGAAGCCGTGCTGCTGCCATTCGCTCACCAGGTGGGAGGCCACAGCCGCATGCTACTGCTGGACCCCGGCACCCTGTGCAAACCGCTCATCCCAAGGGAGCTGCACTTTTATTTGCACGTGCCACGTGAGATGCGACCCTTCGTTCCCGCCTACAAGGGCGTCATTCAGGTACACCATGGGCATGCCAGCGAGGATGAGGACGATGAGGACGACGAGTCGTGGTGCCCGGGAAAGACCTCCGGAAGCGAAGCCTCGCAGTTCAGGTGGGTGTCTGCTGCCGTCTCAATGTCTTAAAGGAGCTCTCTGCAGCATGCCATCTGAGAAATTATCAGTGGTTGAACACACCTGGCCGAAAATGTTCAACCAGTGTGCAACCAGACTCTTTGGTGTGCCATATTTGCAAAAGCAATGCAGACAGTGAAGCAGAGAGATAACTAAACAATTTCAATGCTTTGAAAAGCGGTGCATTTCTCCAGTCTTTCTTTGTTGTTTATGGTGTTCTTCCAAATTACGAATCCCATTAAACCCGTCATTTGGTTCTTTTTTGTTGTGTATTAACTTTCCTCTGTCTGACCCTGTGCTTCTAGTACCTTTATTTGCAGTGCATGTTTGCAGTAGAAAAAAACAAAAAAAAGTAAAGCTTTTTCTAGTCCTCTTTTTGACTTTGTTGATTTATGCAAATGCAGAATACTAGATTGGACTGGTTGTTACCATTCCCCCAGCAACAGACACATTCGTGAGCAGCTTGGGAAAATAAAGTGCCAGTACATAGTATTATAGGGGACCTATTGTTTTGACTAGAGAAAGCTGCCTAACTTTTCCTTCAGTATCCGGCAATTTCCACCACTTTTTGCTTTTGACACAATGCACGCTTCGAGAGGAACAAAACTGAAGAAGTCTCAGATGTGTATATAATCAGTCATGGGCACGTTACCAGTAAAAAGTAACAGTGTTACAGTTACAGTTACCTAAGCCAAAAAAGTAACTCTGTTACAGTTACAGTTACTGTGCAAAAGTAACGTCGTTACTTTTCCGTTACTGTATAAAATAATAGATCACAAATGAAATTATAGAATTTATTTAATAAGGGTTGCATGTCGTAAAACCCTAGACGAAGGAAAATAAAAGGGGGCCCAACACCAGCAATCACTTTGAACGCCTCTTACTTGAAGTGGAAAATGTGGTTGATGTACTGGAACGACGGCAGTATATCCTAAGACGTTTATTAACTATACCCAGAAGCGCATGCGAAGAGCAGCGGGGAGTGCATCACGAGTGGTTACGACGCCCGTTGTGTCTGCTCCATATGTTTAAGGTGTGTCACACTCTGTTCGGAGAGCTTCCGGTCCGCTGGGCATACAAACCGTTTTTAAGTCCCGTTATTATACCTTGGAACATGACAACGTGTGTTCGCGAAATCCTAAGATGCACACCTGCGGATGATCATGGCGGTATCTAAAAGTGCGATGCGGGGATCGGCGAAACGGGCAGGAAATGATCAACGAGGTCTAAAGAACTCAAGCGGAATGTCGCTAAAGCAACCCATGCAACGCATTCTAAGACTGAGCTTGTTGAGCACTGCTGGATGACAGGTCATAGCTTTGACCTAAACAATGCGACGACGCTGGTTTGTGAACGAAGGTGGGGGAAAAGCAACTCCTGGAATCGTGGTTCATTCTCCGTGGCTTGCAAAAACAGCCGCGGCCCCCCACTGGACATTTACAAGGACATGTGTGACTAGTGGACTGGTTGACCTCGGCTCATTTTTTTTTCTTTTTTAGGATGCCACCTGCATTGGGGGTGAAACGTCCGTCATTTTGTTAATAATTGTTGCATTAAGTCGGAGTAAACATTTTACAACCAGTTACAAAGAAGTTTTAAAATATCGCTTCGCTAGTTCACGGAATTTCTGGCCTTAGCCGTCTCACGTTCTGCTGTTTCCTAGCCACCTGTCAAACACAATTAGCTCGGAGCCTCACACGAGGGAGACTATAAACATGGCATCCTAATGCTCCTCCACCTGTACACCAAGAACATAGCTAGATGCTCAAGTGACGAAAAGGATATATATGCTGAAAAAAAAAACTGACGCGAACTTAGCAGGCTGTTCAGTTGAACCACGATTGATTTACATGTTGCGTTAATGACAGACCTCCAACCTCGGTCTTCTGCAGGGAAGATAAATACGCTTAGTCACCTCCTCTCCTAAACTGCGAGGGGAGCCCTATTCTGGAAAGTTGAGGGTTGGAGAGGATATAAGGTAAAGAAGAAAGTTCGAAAAAGTGTTGCTGTTGGATAATTTTTCATAAAGACAGAAGTAACTGTAACGGTATTTTCCGTTACAGTTACTGCGAAAAAAGTAACCGTGTTACAGTTACAAGTTCCTCTAACTTAAAAGTAACTAGTTACAGTTACAAGTTAGTGAAAAAAGTAACTAGTTACTGGTAACGCATAACTAGTAACTAGTTACTGCCCAAGACTGTATATAATATAGTGGCACTTTCTACTGCGCCCACCCATATGGGTACCATAGGTGCTTGGGCCACTCACATGGTGCCCAGGGTACCTAGTGGGAACCACAAGGAGCAGCCAGTATGCTAAAAGATGAAATAAGAGGAAATGCTCAAGGCTGTGAGGTGTGGCAACGTAACTTTTGAGCTGTGCCATCCCCTTTGCCATCTCCCCCCATTTATGTAGCTTCCAGTCGTGACAAACAAAGAGAGGAAGCATGCATTTCATGTGGATATGCCAATGATACTTGATGGATTTGATCATTTTTTATGTCAAAAGTTTAGTGAGGCATTAGTGAACAGTAGCTATGTTAACTTGGGGAAGCTTTGCAGGACCCGATTAGTGTTTCGATTTTCGAGACTCCCCAGCGCATTGAAGATTGCCAAGTGTGACCGAAGGGAAAGTTCACTCATCCTCGAAAGCACTTCCTGTAATTAACGGCCCACACTTCTCTCACACAGGGTGCAAATCTGCAGCTGCAACGAGGAACGCCTGCTGCTGCGCGAAGCTTCGTCTTGGAGTGGAAGCCAATGTATCCTTGCATTTGCCATTTACGTTCACTGTTGCATACCTGAGCTGTAGTTTTGAAGCAATCATATGAACGCCACAACACATTACTCTGTTCTTTCGCACTGAATTTCATACTACTAATGCAAAATTCTGTTTTAACAAAGCAAAGAAAAGATTTTGGGGCATTACTTGTAGTTTGTAATTAAAGTTTAGTAATCAGCTGTTGAAGGTAAATGATAGTGGATGGAAAATACAAGTTGCCGCTAGTGGGGACTGAACCAACAGCCTTCTCACGCTGCACTTCATCCTCATTATTTGTTAGCATCACATGGTCGCATCTGACAAACGGGGGCCTCTCGATCGATTCCACTTCGTTGAAACGTCCGAAGACACTTGTGTATGCTATGCCTCTGCTGTCACTTAAAACAGGCCTGGCTTGTAAAACTTGCTTAACATGTTAGATGAACCTGTGGGCTTATTTAACCACACTTTCATTACCATCCATGCCAAATATCGTCCCTGTATGCGTAGCAGTGAACATTCTTTTATTTCCTCGCGGAGCGTCACTTTCTCTTGAAGTCCTTGCTTTCGATAATATTTCTGCTCACAAATAAACAGGGTGAGTCTGAGTGAGCTGCACATTTTTTGCCGACCTATGGACTCCTATATACTCAACTTCAGCATCACTATCACCCTTATGTCGGCTCAGTTTATGCTCGCGTATACTCACACACACTTTAACGCACTACCGTTCATATGTCAGCTGAATATTTATTGATTCGAGGCGTGAGTTGTAAGCCGACGGGGGGGATGGTTCCTTGACCTTACCCCTTAAACTCTTACACGGGTAATTCTTGATAAAAATATCTCGTGCGAGTCATCTCTTCCAATAAAAAATGGCCTTACTGAATTGGAACCTCTGATAACTTGTATTTGAAGGTACAAGATGATCAAATGACGCCAAGTAGAGCACCGATTATGCGATATATGAGTGTTAAAGACCATTGACATTGTAGTAGAAAAAAGATAATTATACATTAATGGACTCATGAGTTGACTCACTCAGACTCAGATTGAGCCGCGAGTTCCAGTGAGTCCGAGTTAGCAGTATGTGGGTTAGTTTGAGGCCGAGCGATTCCGGTTGAGAAAAATTTTAATGAGTCTGAGTCCGAGTGAGTCTGGTTGAGGAAAATTTTGGTGAGCCTGAGGGAGCTCCACATTTTTTGCCGACCTATGGACTCCTATATACTCAACTTCAGCATTGCTATCAGCCTTACGTCAGCTCGCGTTTATACTCGCGTATACTCACACATACGTCAACACACTACCGTTCATACATCAGCTGAATATTTATTGATTCAAGGCATGAGTTGTCAGCCGGCAGGGGGGGAGGCGGAGGTCTGAGTGAGTCTGGTTGAGGAAAATTTTGGCAAGTCTGAGTCTGAGTGAGTTCCACACTTTTTGCCGACCTATGCATGCTAGTAACATCTTTAACGCAATGAAGCAAAGTTTCAGTTCTACACAGCTCAGCAAACCACTCGGGTACTAATTCATTCATAGCTGAAATAACATCTTATTGCCTCTTTTTTTCAATGAATACACTCACAGTTGCCACAAACGGAGGTGACCAAGTATTAATTTAAAAAAAAAAATGGTTTTTGCTGTTTAAAATATTGATTTTCGTGAGTTTATGGTGAGTATAATAATCATACTTGAAAATCCAACTGATGCTTCTTGTGCCTCTTTATGCACTAAAGCTGTTTATGTAGTGCGAGGCACCGAAGTTGCAGAAGATAGGTGTGTGTGTTCAATGGAAAAAGGCAAAAGCACAAGTAGCGACTATCAGCCGAGTTTTATTGGTGGCTTCTTGAGCAACCTGACGCTCGAGCTTTTGACCGATCTCTGACCCATCCGTCACGCGTTGGCATTATCAAGTGTTGCCATCCTTAGCCCCAAACGACCCAGACCTGCTGCTGTTGGAAAACGTCGTGTCGCACTTTCGTCGGCCGTGCATTCTGGACTTGAAGATGGGTACGCGGCAGCACGGTGACGATGCCTCCGAGGAGAAGCGCCATCGCCAGATGGCCAAGTGCGCCGCCAGCACCTCTGCTTCGTTGGGTGTCCGCATCTGCGGCATGCAGGTCGGTGTCATCGCTCGCACTCGTTCAGTAAAGCGTCACACATTTACACCGGCGGGAGTAGCTTAGCAGTTGTGGTGTTCATGCTGCTGAGCATGTTGGTATGACTCCCAGCAGCAGTGGCCACAGTTCGACTTGGGCAAAATGCAAATGTGCTTATGCGCTCCGATTTAAGTGCGAGCTTAAAAACCCCTGGTGATTAAAATTAATTTGAAGTTGCCTCGTGATCATATCTTGGTTTTTGCATCTGAACCAGCCATGAGGAAAACAGGGGTAGCTGATATGCTAGTTAATCGTAAAGGGACTGTGTTAAAGGGAATGCGAAGATTGCTTGTCACATCGACGGCAATGAGCATGCTTTTGTCCAATGAAAAAAAGAATTGTATTTTTAATTTCGCCCTGAAAGTCGTGAAAGTATGACCGCTAGTGTCACCCAACAGCGATGTGGTTCCACGTATTGGTAGAAGCAAAAAAACATAGATGATCCCTCCGTCATAGGAATCGGAATAACACGAAAGCAAAGCATGCCCTTACAGAAGTAACTGAATGTTTACTGTACATTGATATAAGAGAGCTTGCACAATGTATATTGATGTCTGGCAGCTGTAGCACCGTTTAACGTGTATGTGCCCACTTTGATGACTGGTGGTACATCTCCATCCTGATGACTAACGTCCATGTTAAATGATTAAACAAACCCTTGTGGTAGCTGTAGTAGTTAAAGGTGAAAGCGTAATCAGAGAACGAGGTGTGATAGCCAGAAGAGCGTCGCATATTGGACGCAGAACTTGGTCGCCATCCCGCGGCATGCTAAAATGTGATTGAACACCACGGCCGGACTAGAGGGAAACGCAAAGCGCGTCGTGCCGCCCTAGTATCCCGGCCGCGTTTTTTTCGGGGCGAGCGCGTGAGCGGGGAACGCGGTGTTACAGCCAGGTGAGGCAGGCGCGTGTCGCAGAGCTATTTTTGGTTCGGATTAGGGTGATGCTATGAGCGAGGCCGACACTTTTACGATGCTTGGGCGAAGGTCGCCACCTCGCGGTGTGTTAAGGCATTGACAAAATTGAACTTCTATTGAAAACGCGTTGAATGGGACGGACGTGTAACGCGTTGCAGGTGCTAATCGCGGAGTTCACAGTAATGACGAATTACTTTACCGCTCCCAGAGGGCAACAGCACCGCGCCGACCGGGAGAGTGGTAGATATAAAAGGCGCATTTGTAAAGCCTCTAGAGTCTGTGACCGTGGCGCAGTGGATAGCGTGCCCGGCATCCGTTGTTGCGGACCGAGCGATCGTGGGTTCGACGCCCGTTGACAGAACTTTTTTTCTTTGTCATCTGATCATGTAAATTTTTTTGACGATATTTCCATGATGGAAATACGTTGCTGAAGTTTTGGTGGACCCCGGCATAAAACACTTTCGTGTTAAAATCTCTCACAGCTAGACTTATTTTGCTGGAAAACAAATATGCATAACTTAAAGGGATACTGAACAAAATTTTCGCCGCCGAGATAAATGGCCCAATTGAAAGATTGGGTGCTGAAATTTGTTGAAACGACCTTCATTTCAGCCAGAGACTAGCAGAGAATAATGAATTTAATGCATTTTTCGCAAATTGGCGCGTCTAGCGGCCGTGCCGCGAACTAGAGAGGAAGTGACGCGAAACCCGCCGGATACTGACTTGCCAACCGTGCTCGCTGCAAAATCGCTTGCCATTCGACATCGCAAGCCACCACCCGCTGCCACGCATCTCTCTCAAAACGTGTTCTCACGGAGGAAGGTCGGGAAGGTGTTCTCCGTGCGTGTTCTCAACCGGCAGCCAACGACGCCATTGCCGTGCTCTCGGCCATATATTTGTTTTCTCAAGCGGAGCTTGCGCCCACGTCTACGAATTTGCCGTTTATGTTGTGTGCTGCTACGTAATGTGAACGGTGAAGCACCTGGCGCAGCGCAGAATGCCTCAACGCTGTTCTGCTCTAGGGTGTATGAAAAGCAGCATCGAGAGAGACAAGCCCTGTCATACCTTTCAGACAGAGCCGAAACTTCAAAGGATATGGATTCGCGCTGCTCGCCCTTCGCAGCCAACATGGGTGCCTTCAAAGTGTGACTTTTCGTGCTCCGACCACTTCGAGAATAGTGACTATGAGTCACTGTATAAATTGCTGGACCCGGCTGCCGACCCACATTGGGCTATGGCGGCTCGTCTGGCTCATCGTCCTCGCTGTGGCTTGACGAAGCAGAAGGGTCACACGCACATTGTTGTATTTGGCGCATCCGTTTTGGAGGCCTGTCGAACTCGGTCACAATCACCGCTCGTGGAACCACTGTAACTTGCACCTTGCATTTTTGCGCACTCGCGACACGCTCGGTAGTTGTAGTGCTTTCTGAGTCGGAAACTGGAACCGGAGTCGGAAAGTCTGAAACTGGAACCACATGCAGTTTTTGCAGGCTTAATTAGGTTTTGTGTAATAATAAAACGATTACTGTAATGGTCGTTTAGAGCTTGCAAAGTGCCAAATAAACTTATTACCACATTCTTTCAAGCTTTGTTTAGTCAGCCTGAAAAACCACCGCAGTCGAAAGAAAACTTGGTGTGTTCCAGCAACACTGGTACGTCCACATTGTGAAACAAACTGTAATGGTTCCACTCATGCCAAACATGCAACTGAAACGAACATTAGACGTGCTTCACAGAAGAAGAAAAGGTCCTTGCCGTTTTTCAGTAATGTTTAGGTGTTCTGTGTTGCATATGCGACATAACAGCGAAAGCGGATGCCTTGGTAAAGTGGAACCTGACGGCAGAATAGTCTTCAATGTACACCCCATGGGGTTAACCATGTCACAAAGTGACCTTAGAGTCACTTAATACTGGTGCACACTTTTATGAAAGAGAACTGATGGTCACGGTTCGAAAATTTCGTGAAGTCAGTCGCGCTTCTATTCGCCTAAGACGTTTTTATTTCTTTTGAGTGGTGCCGGACGCCATGCTCACATGGCTCGCATTTCTCCGCCGTAGGCAGGCAGGCGAACACGGTGCTGGCAGCGCCGCCGGGTGCCTCTCTCAACGCGCGAGAAAAGAAAAACCAAAATTATTCTGTGACGCCAAGGAAGGCTACCAAAAGTGCAAAAAGTGCAATTTTAAGCTATACATATTTGTTTTTAAGCAAAATAAGCCTACCTGTGGGAGCTTTCGCTCCTACCAATAGCTTGAACCACATTGCTGTCGGGTGACGCTAGCGGTCATACTTTCACGACTTTCAGAGCCAAATTGAAAATATAATTCCTTTTTTATTGGACAAAAGCATGCTCGTTGCCACCGATGTGACAAGCAATCTCAATATCAAAAAATGTTTTCCGAGCGGTAGACGGTCCCTTTGACATGTCCCAAAGCAAAGTATGAAAGACAACTTAGGGGGCAAGGCTGAATTAACTTTGGCCACCTGAAGTTCCATGGTGTGCAGCTAAATACAAGCACAAGCATCCTTGCATTCTTCCCTCATTCAAACATGGCCAGCATGACTGCAACTTGAACCAGCAAAGCAATGTAGCCAGTGAGTCACTATGGTGTGTAACCTTGTAAAATGATGAGCTGACGTGCACTTTTGTTCTGCGCATAATAAAATAGTGCACTTGTATTGCTATTAGTCAAGCCCACATATATCATATTCAAACGAAATTGCAAACTAGTGTGCATAAATAATTTGAAAGATAAGATTGCTACCTGGAGCTAATCTGAAAAGTACGCTCGGCTCAGGTGGTCTCTTAATACAGTGAAACCTCGGTGATACGAATCTCATGGGACCACCAAAAATATTCGTATCATCCGAAATTCATATCACCAGAAAGCATGGAAAATTAGCATGCGACAAAAGAAAGGAGCATACATATTCATTTATTGTTTTTCAGGGCCGCAGCAATGTCAGGAAGAACTCTGAATGATTGTCAGTTAAGTTTTTAGTTGTCGGCAATCATACCAGCACTCGTAAATGTATGGCCTGTACGCACATATTTAATTAATGAACCAGGTGCGTTGTGACCCACGACAGCACTAGCCCCTTCCAAATTTTAGTATGCTTATTTGCAAGACACTGGAGTACTGCAGCAAAAGTGACAAAAGAGGCACTTTGACGCGATGGATAAAGGCCACAAAATGACAGAACCACGGTTCTGTGTTATTATTTTGTTATCGCGGAGTTGTTGGGGATGTTTTTTGGGAGATTTACGGCCGGGCCTGCACAAGTGCGACCTCAACGGTAGCGCATGTTGACGTGAGGCCCGACTCCTTCGCCAAGACCGTCTTCGCCTTCTTTCAGTCCTCGTCCACCTTTCATAGGATGTCTGATGCACAAGGCAGGCATGCGTAAACACAGCACAACGACAGCAGCCCGCATCGACGCGTTAGAAAAAAAAAGCATGGCGCTAATGTTCTCTGTAATCTAAACACGAAGGCACACTGAGGCTCATAAGAGCCTCAAAGATTCGCGCACACAATCTCGGAGGCCATGACGCATATCTGAAGGTTTATTCTGACCGCAAGAAAAGTGATTTTTTCTTGCACCGTGATTCTGACAATTTGGCGGTGTGGCACGCATGCCCATGCTTGGCGGTGCGGCACGCATGCCCACGGCAACGTTACTAGAACAAACTCAGTTTCAAAGCTCCGTATCTCCGCCAGCGGAGGAGGGTGGTCCGAACGGCGGTCGCGAGAACTAGCGGCGCTGCAGTTCCGTCTTGCGCCACTATCGGCGCGTCGTCTGCTGCCACGGCGTAACGCGGCGGTCCACCGCGCGGTTGCTCGCGGCAACTGCGCGGCAACTTTCTTATTGTACTAGTGGCAAACTCAAACATTTATCATTCTTTCATTCGACGTTCCCGCATCTCATTTGCGGACTACTTAGGTGGATATGCATAAGGTCATCTGTATGCATTGGCCCGCGTGCGTTGTTCATTCATTGGCTAAGAATCGATGTTCGGTCTATATTTGAGCTATCTACATTGCGCTTAACTTCCAAGCATAGGAGTTTCTAAGCGAATGAGGGTTTTCAGCGTAATTTTTATAACTACCTCCACAGTTTTAGCCGCTGCCGTCTTATCTAGCCCAAGAACAACCCAGCACGTTTGTAAAATCCTTTATAGTGTACAAGAAGCGTACTTACTATAGATACAAAAACGTTCTAGAAGAACAGTACTCATGTTGTCTACAATTTATCGAAAAAAAACTTTCTCTAAAAACATCACCAATGCTTTGCAATGTTTACAAGACACGTTTTCGCGACAGTTAAAGGGATACTGACCCAAAATCATAAACTTTTACGAGAACTCTGTAAATGAAATCTCAGTGTGCGATTACATCGAATAGATGTATTTTTTCAGCGGATAGTTGTATTTTCAGTGTCTCATCTTTCTACGGCGCCTCGAACAGATCGGCCGTGATATGTGAGCACCGAGCAGTTATTCGCACGTACTCTGTCGCTAGAAGAGTCATCAGTATTGACTCCTTCGCACAACTTCAGTTTTTCAACTTCACCGAGCAGATGTTCCATGCCCGCAGCACTTCTTACACTCTACGACAGCCGTTTGCGTTTCGTGCTGTAGCCATTCACTACGCAGTTAAACTGCTCGTCAACTACAATTATCTTTTGCACAAGTAAGACTCCGTTCCCGAAGCAAAGGGGATTGAGCTAGTTGGTATTCCATTATTAAACTGCTCAGCACCAGGGCCGTACCCAGGAATTTTTTTCAGGGGGTGTTTGTGTGTAGAACGGCTAACTTTGACAACTAGTGGTCGCTGTGAAGGCGTGAAAGTCTTTCAGTACCACCCAAAAAAGTTAAAGCATGAAACAATTTCGGGGGGTGTCAGAGTCCCCTCAACCCCCCCCCCCCCCTCCTTAGTTACGGCCCTGCTCAGCGCAAAAAAAATGACACGGTACACATAGAAAAGACGAGGACCAGCGCTGGTCCTCGTCTTTTCTATGTGTACCGTGTCAAATCTTTGCGCTGAGCAGTCCGTTCCCGAGCCGGCGAGTGTAAAATATTCCGCACATCTTGTTCGGTACCTCGTTGACAACTGATCGAATATCAGTGTGATGCAACTCTCAGCGTATATAGGTAATCGCCTGCCTTTCGTTTTGCTGTTCTATTCCTGGCGGCTACTCCAAATTGGGCACTGGGCTTTCGCGGGACGCCGTGCGCTTTTGGGGGGATTTGCGCCTTGGTCCCGAACATTTTGGCTTTGAAATGTCGGGTAGAAGTGCTGGGAACAAGCGCGGCACGGCACTGAGCGCGAGTTCCCACTTTCCACGTGGGATCCTAACTTCTTGTTCCGCAACGACACGACGATAGTGCTTTACAATGGTCGTGAGACCATTGTAAAGCACTAAATGAACGTCACAGACCTTGCATTTCGCAGTAAGCTTTTTATATTTGCGATGCAAAGCTTGAATGGCGTAGGGTCTTTTGGAGGTCGGAAGAAGTATCGTGTAGCGGAGTCGTCGTTGCGGTAGCCGCTCTTGCAGCCAGGCGCAAAGCAAGTCGGCATACCGCACTGTGAACCTGTTCGCCCTCGCTACGCTTCGCACACCATGCACGTGTCTTCGTACAAGACGCTAAGCCTGGTCAAGAACAGTCGCAAAAATGACGAGCTAACAAAGCGCAGACGTCGCTGTAACCCACGTGCGCTCGTACATCGGCGGCGCCGATCACAGCAAGCGCCGGCCGCTGGAGCTAGACGTGACTGCAGCGCCACTAGTTCTCACGACCGCCACGCGGACCGCCTCTCCGGCGGAGCTTTTAAACTGAGTTTGTTCTAGTAACGTTGGCCCACGGGGCATGTTCCCGTTCAAGCGCGGGAACATGCCCATGTTCCCGCGCTCGCACGTGCTTGGCGCTTCTTCCGCGACAGCGCCTCTTCGTACCTGGGCAGTAGCGTACGTTCGTATCAAACGTCGCTGGGTGAAAATCAGTTCGCAACAACCGTACTCATTACATTGCAGGCCAATGGGCCTTGGCCAGGACCAACGAAAAATTCGTATCACCCCGAAATTCGTATGAGCTGTGATCGTATCACCGAGGTTTCACTGTATCATGAAATGCGGAAGCTAGGGGTGCGCGAATAGTGAAATTTTACCTCGAATCGAATTCGAATTGAGTAGTGCTGAATAGTGGCCAAGAATATCGAATGGTATATTTACAGAAAATGTGTACCGCCAGTTACGGCAGGACAAAGGAAAAATCAGGGACGCTTTGGCGTGCCGACGGTTTTAGTGGCTTTTGTTTCAGCTTTTATGGGCACGCAAGCATGTTGATAGAAGAGCCGCCATTCCAGTCAGCAGCGCCACTCCTAACCTCCTAACAGAGGGGGGGGTACGTTTTGCCCCATGGTCGCGCAATATGGCTCATCTGACAATGGTAATGTTGTGCTTCATCGCCATGGGTGCTCCGGGCCCAAAAATCTCCGGTTGCCTATTCACAGCAGCGTTTTAACTGCGTGCCAGAACCATGGGAGTTTCTGAACGAGTGGTTCGGTGTGCCAGTGGCGACTGCCCAGAGTGAACAAATTTTTACATGCAAAGCCAATGACCGAGGGTTTCGCAGGCCAAAGTCGGGAGTTTTTACGGCGCTTGCGGCATACGCGATCGAACTGCGCAAGACGTCCGTGCCTTCGTTTCGGGAACGAAGTTGTGAAGGGCTTGACAGTTTTCTCATGTCTTTTTCTACGTGCGGAAATGGCATAATCTCGTTTAAGATCAGCATGGGCTCGCATTTGAACCAGGAGTCTGTGGAAGTTTTAACAAACTGCCTGCTGTAACGACGTTAGCGTTAGTTTTAGCCACCCCACCCTAACCAATGCACCATTCGCCTTTCTCGCGTTTTAGATATTCGTCCTTTCGAATTATCCGAAACTTCAAATACTAGCTATTTGAAAGCCGAATCGAATTATTCGATTAGGTATTATTTGATTCGAATTTGAAACTCGAATATTCGCACACCCCTAGCGGAAACATGTATGCTTGTTTCTTTGAGGCCCCGATAAATGCAGAAATGTTTATTCCCTGCCATCTTGAGGAAGGCATGTATAAGACGGGGAAGCCTTTCGTGTTCTTGCAGGGGCAAGGTGGTCTTCTTTCTGGCAACAAGTGGCCACGAGGGGCACATTTCACTGCACAGCTGTTCTTTTCGCTGTTAGTATGCTTCTTGACATTACACAGCTGTACTGCAGTGAAGATTACCAAAGCAAAGCTATCTTGGTGTGCAATATAATCTTTGCTGCGTGAGCTTTCCATATTTTGAGGAAGGCGTGTTGCTAATTTTTCTTACACAGCTTGTAGTACATCAGATTCAATGCCCTATTTTGACAGTCTCTTTCAAAACAGTGCTGCCTGATCACTTTGAATGTTCACTACGACACAAAAGGCGATTTCAGGTCATTTAGAAGAACTGTGCTTGCGGGGCCCCACTGTGGCACCGTGTTCAATATTGCTATATAGTCATGATGGTGAGGAACGCAGCAGTCAAACAGGCACAGGACACACCTGTGCCAAGCAAAAACATAATGCTTGCATTACAATAATAGCAGCGAGGAGGATGATCGATGGTTGACAACTCTGATTTGCGGCTCACAGCCACTTTTGCTCATTCAGCTCATGAGCAGGTTTGTGGACCATGTCAGCTTTGGTGCTATCTGTGTCATTGGAAGTTTCCATTACAATAACCTTCTGACAATGATATGCGACAATATTTGGCACACGTAAACTCGCTGATGTGTGCGCGCAGCGTTTGAACCCTGAACATGATTGCTTATTCTCCACTGGAAACTTTCTTTTTTCAAAATTAGGGACTACCAAGTTGACGGTGAGGACCTTACGTAGGCCTATACGGTATACGTTTGAGCATAGTGTGCCAACTTGCTCATCAACACATATTGTTCTAAACATGAGATATACACTCACTTGCCCTACACCCTTCTTGTCTTGTGTGCACTTTACCATGTGAACGTTGGGTGGGGAAAGACGGCACATCTTGTAACACATGCTTGCTTCAACCTGAGTGAACAAACCAGTGGGCTGCAGAAGGCTGGTTGGCTGACATCACACGTTCTCACACTTCCTGTCCTCTGTGCATGCCAGGCAAGGCTAGTCAGCTTGACTGGGCGACCAATGAGAGATTGCGATTGCACGTGATGTAACCGCAGTGTGGTTACCTGGAGATTGGATGATGACTGGGTGATTGCATGGTACTGGTCACTTTGCTGGATCTGTAGCTGAAGTAGCTGCAGCTTGCTCATTTGTGTGATTCGTGATGGTTCGGCAACATGTGCATAACAAGGGATGTTTTGCACGTTGTACGCAATGTATTTGGGCAAGGGAATATTGTAGAGCTGTGCGAATAGCAAAATTTTGGGTGCGAAGCAAATTTGAATATTAAAGTGTGAGTGCGAATCGAATCGAATATTTCTCGAATATTTCTAGAATATTTTTCTAATACTTCGAAGAGAAATTGCAGAAAAAAAAGTTAGAGAGGATTCCTAAGCATATTATGAGATAGCAACATGAAAGTGTTTCTTTTCACTAGGTTGATGAAGGACTGGCGGGGTGGTGTTTCATAGTTGTCTTATCAAGAATGAGGGAATGTAGAGGCCGAATCCTATTTATGTACATGATTTGGTGCAACCAAAGTGTTGCCGACAACACTTTACACGTGATAGGCAAAGATGCCATTTCCTCAGCCTCTCCTCCTCTTTCAACTTCTGTGGAGGCCCAACCGATGTGGGCGGACAAGGGTGTGCTCCCTTCAAGTCCGGAGTTCCAAATCTGCGTCGTAGACGTCGATATATAAGATCATCTGATATTTTGGGTGCTAAAAAACTTCGGCGTCCAATTTTTTGGACTTCTTGCCCAAATTTCAGGCCCAAAACAGCATTAATTGAGCCCCCAACTCTGCCACATCTTTCATCTCCATGTTGGAACCAGCGTTTTCTTGTGTTAATACATTTGCGACCGTAGCGGAGCTTGAAAGGCAGCTTTGCCGCAATACGGGGGTGTGATGAGGTGAAGCATATTAGAAAATCTAGGGACCACCTCCAATCGGACGTTGACTGTCTTTTGGCAAAGTTCGACCGCAATGGAGCTTGAAAAGCAGCTTTGCCGCAACACGAGAGTGTAATGAGGTGAAGCATATTGAAAATCTGAAGGGGTCACTTTCAATCGGACGTTGACTGTATTTGTTTTTGGGAAGTTCAAATAGTTCGAATAGTAAAATTCTAGTGCGAATCGAATCGAATAGCAAACACTATTCGAAAAATATTCGAAATTTCGAATATTCGCACACCCCTAGAATATTGTAAATCATGTCGCATCAAAATTTCTACCATGATCGTATCACTGGGGTTCTACTTATTTGTTACGCTGCTTTGGCGTATAGAAAGTTGAGGCCAAGCCGCTGAGTAATTAGAAGTTCACTGAGAAGTGAAGTGATTTCACCATGAAACGAAGGTTTTCCAATGCTGTGAAGAGAAGGCAAGAAAGGTATTTGAATGCAGTGTTTTGACTAACACGGCATTGGCTAGAGGAGGCTAGAGAGTTACTGAATACAGGCCACCTATTCCACTTTATATATGCAGTACCAGACAGCGTGCTGCTTGATAAAATTTGTTTAGCGTGCATGGTCTGCAGTGTTTCTGATGTGCATGTGTGGCCTACCTATGCAGGTGTACCAGTCGGGCAGCTTCGTGTGCCGGGACAAGTACTACGGCCGGCGGCTGGACGACCGGGGCCTGCGCCACTGTCTGCGGCAGTTCTTCCACGATGGCTACAGACTGCGTGCCGACCTGGTGGCGCTGGTCACGCAGCGACTGCTGGCACTGCGTCGGGCCGTTGAGCGCCAGAACTCATTCCGCTTCTATTCGTCCTCACTGCTCGTCATCTACGAGGGCTCTTCTTCGGCGTCTTCGCACGAAGACGACGAGGCCTCCAGCAGCACGGCGGGGACTTCGGTCGAGTCGGAAGAGGACGACGCGCCGTCGCCACCGCGCGTAGACGTGCGGATGATCGACTTTGCGCACACGACACATGAGGGCTACGAGGGCGACACCACGCGACACTGTGGGCCGGATGCGGGTTATCTGCTCGGACTAGACAATCTGGTGCGATTGCTGAGCGAAGTGCAAGCCTCGGCCATTGACAAGTAGATCGGACATCCGTTTGTCGTGCCGCTTCGACGCTCACTCGCCCTTTTCAAAATGTGGCAGTGTTGCCACACCGGTGACTGGTTGAATTTCTGAATGCCACGAGTGCGAATGAGAAGTAGAATATCTTCTGTATATATATATATATATATACATATATATATACATACACACATATATAACGGCCCTGCCATTTGCCGGCGAGGGGCCTTACCTCACTGCCAGCTATCACGTCTTCGACTGTGGGCAGGCTGGGCGAAGACATTGCTGATGGTACAATGTGTGGCAAACTATTTTTTTTGTACGCCTACACTGCTGTGCGCAATGGACACAGTGCCATTGGCACAGCTTTTCTGGCTGCCGTCTCGTGGGTTCGTGACGATGTTGACATTGGGCATCTTTGCCTCAGTGATGCAGATTTAGTTTCTTTTTTTTTTTATCGTGCCTGAATGACAAAACTGGTAAGAGCCTGCGATCGTTACTTGTTGAAGAGGCAGCTGAAGTGTTTCCTCTCACACGAACACTGCCCAAATCTCACACACTTCTTTACCATACCCGATGTTACCCTGTGTTGGCTTTAAAACTTCAGTCATCACCCGTGGTGTAAACAGGCACCTTTTTTTTTTTTGCATTGTGCTGGTTTTCTTCCAGGTCACACAGCATGGACACTGGTAGCATTGTGGCTAAAGTTGAGGCTGATTCGTTTTGCTCTTGGTCCGGTGGTCTAACCAAAAGCATTGTGGGTTTGTAGCCCAGCGACAATACCAGCTGCAAGACTAGCGCCGAAATAAAAAAAAAAAGATATTGCAGTTGGTGCATGCTTCATATAATATGTGGGGCACATAGAAATTGGACAACACTGTTTTTTGAAATTGTGTGGTGCGCTTTAGGGAAGTCTAAACGGTTGTGGCTCTCTGCAATCCCTGTGGGCCCTTGTTGGCTGCCATTGTCAGACATTCAGCTCCGATGCCTTGAAGTCTTTGTAGGAAGTTCTAAGCTATTGGCAATTACATAAAGTGAGTTCCATTAAGCATGATAGCAGCGCTTAAATGATATAATAGCATGACTATTTTTTCTTGTCCTTGATGCGTAAAAAAAAGCCACAATGAGCAGTATCCAATCGTGGCACAGTGAAATATGACTGACTGATCTAAGGTTGTGCAGTGGCGCAGTGCCCTGTTGGTTTGGCATTTACCTGTATGCGCAGCCTCGCTGATCTGGGCAAACTGCACACTTCTGTTTTTCCACTCGGTGAATGTAGGATGCATTGGTTTGTGTTTGTTGTTTTGTCAGAGGCGCGCTGCTTTGGGGGGGGGTCACCACTTAAGCTCTGTTCCTCTGCTTTCTTGAGTATTGGAGGGCTGAACGTGGTATGCTCACGTGACAAAGAATCCATTGGCTTGTTGTTGGCACTGCCGTAAAATTGAAGTGCGTAGAAGGAACTCAAAAACGGGTTTATCCTTAAGATGGCATGCAGTGTTGCTCAATAGAATGTACAGCAGGTCATATATTTAAATTATGGGTTTACTCTTTTTTCTTCCTTTTTTGTTGTTAAGTTGCCAGATAAAGAACTGTACATCGCAGCATCCATTGTGCTGTATCGCTGGTTTGAACAAAAGTTGCCCTGGCATTGAACTTTTCCTCTAATTGGCTCCTACGTTGCACAATTGTTGCATAACATTCAGTTGCCACTCTTTGAGGGGGGCGGGTGGGGGCAAGGCTATTATTGTATCTTGCCAAACAACGTTGCCATTGGGATATCCCCCGGCACAGTTTCAAGTGAGGATTTCACACTTTCGTTTGCTTTTTCTGTGGCAACAAAAAAAAAAGTCATCCCAGTATATACAAAGATAAGTGAAAATAGCTTCTACAACTTGCTGTGCCAAAAACATGTTCGAAGCTGTCATTAAAAATGTTCGACCCTCTTGGCCGAATTATCATGCCTTTTGTTGAACTATGACACCTTAAAATTACTTTGTGTCGTAGTGTTGCACATATGCTGCTCTACAATGGTGTCACTTTTTTTGAGACTGAAGCCCAAACTTAGGTCTTGCAACTTCACTGTGCATCACTTTACGTGATGATGGTGTGGAGAGCACAGGTTCGACTTAGGAAATAGATTTCAGGGTAACTTCATGGGCGAGCTGGTGTTTGCTAAACACATCGTAGTAGCGCAAAGCTTGAAAATGAAAGGAATCGGAATAAACAGTATTTCTTTCCTCTCCTTCTGTTTCCTTTCATTCTCAAGTTTTGCGCTACTGCAATATGTTTGGGAAATAAACTTTTACTCTGTTCTTTCTTTCTTTGGTCGACTCGCCGCCGTCCAAACCACCGTCATGTTTAGAAGAGTTGTGTAATTGTGGGGTTGTCATGCTTGTGTGCAAGATTTCTTTGTCGTTGTAACCTGGATGAAAGGTTTAGTGTTGATGAAGAGTGTAGTAGTCGGAGAAGCCAGAGTTGGGAAAAGTGATGGCACACTAGCACCGGTTTTGTTTTATGGATTAGCAGCAGTGTTTCATCGACACCCGATGTTCATCCGACGAGTTCCAGCAATGTAAAAGTTTTCATTGTCAGTATTCTTGCAGTCGTCCACCATTCAGCCAATGTGCGCTATATTGTCTGGGACATATGCGAAACTAAATCCAGTGGCAGCTTTACAAAATATGTTCGCATGTGCTGAAGCAAAAATCACAAAAGAAAGCCTTTACTTTTGATCCTGAGGGCAGAGATGTTTTGCATTCGATATGTATGTTGTATATTTATGGACCTATCTCGTCTCTGTTTAGGGCTTCCACTGTGTGGAAACGTTTTTTTTTCTTTTTTGGTTGTAAATTGTTAGATGTGGTGTTGAGCAACTATTTTGTTTGTGCAAGTTTTCAATGTTGCTTGTGATCTATTAACGTTGCTTACCTTGTTTTCTGCTGAACTTCTTGTTGTTGTGCTTGTTGTGAGGTGTGTTGCGTGTTTCGATGCTGCAGGTTTTGTGCGTTTTTTATATTAAATGTTGTCAATAGTGGTGTTGTGGTGGAGTGTGCGAACATTGTGGCCTCGACTGAGCAATAGCGCATCGCAGCATGCTCGTCTCAACAGCGGCATACTGCCTGGACTGATAAATGTCGCTTCTCCTATGGACTGTGTCCTGCGTTGCGCCACTGGCCTACGGCCGTGTGATCGGAAGTTGCAAAACAGTGATGAGCCGAACACTATGCATAACTCGCGTTGTGGTTGTTGTATCTCATTATATAGTTTTAAACTAAATTTGGGAAGACCCCCGACTCTTGTGTTGTGCTTTGAATTCCTTGCTCTGCTCATAGGCCGCCTGTTAGGTCTTGCAGAACGACTACGTGTGTGACACATTGCAGCACGTGAACACAGAGTGGCCCCACCCAGGAAGTGAACAATCTTAAGGATCTCTTATCCTAGGCATCTGGGATAAAATTAAGAGAGTAGATTCCGCCTTGGTGGTCACAGACTCCGAAACAGCCTGCCGCCTAAAGTTTCGGGACATGGCTTACAAGAACATCATGCGAGTGGTGCTCAGCATGCAGGGAACTGGAGGGAAGTGAATGAGCTGATTGACTGGCTTGTGCATGCAACGTCCATGTGCTGACGAAACCTGTTAATGAACCTCTGACAAACTTACACGATGTCTTAAGCAAGAGCGCATCAACCAAAAAGAAAACACTCAGGATCCCTTACGCATTTGCCTAAGACCACTCAGAGGTGAAAGCCATCATGTGAGCTTGACAGATCATGCGAGTTTTTGTACTGCGTGCGGCATTTTCAAGGCTAGCATCTTGTTGCTTCTGTCTCTGATAAGTATAGCTCAGTTATTCGTATGGGTTCGGCAGCTTTCAACCATGCACTTGTTAAACAAGTCACATGGTGCGATTCTATGCTTCTGCCATGCAATATTGCATCAGCTAACATGACTTCTTGCCTGACATGACAATTGTATAGGATCTTTTTCCAAAGCAGTTTCAAGTGGTGGCATGGCTCTGTGGTAGAATAGTCGACTGCCATACAGAATATCTGGGTTTCGACTTTGGCTCGAACCTCAATTTTTATAGTGTAATAACTAGAGCTGTGCGAATAGCAAAATTTTGGGTGCGAAACGAATTCGAATATTGAGGTGTGAGTGCGAATCGAATAGAATATTTCTCGAATATACTTCGAAGCGAAATTGCAGAAAAAGAAGTTAGAGAGAATTCCTGAGCATATCCTTATGAGATAGCAACGTGAAAGTGTTTCTTTTCGCTAGGTTGATGAAGCACTGGCGGGGTGGTGTTTCATAGTTGTCTTATCAAGAATGAGGCAAAGTAGAGGCCGAATTCTATTTATGTACATGATATGGTGCAAACAAATTGTTGCCGACAGCATTTTACACGTGATAGGCAAAGATACCATTTCCTCAGCCTCTCCTCCTCTCTCAACTTCTGTGGAAGCCCAAATGATGTGACGGACAAGGGTGTGCTCCCTTCAAGTCCGGAGTTCCAAATCTGCCTCGTAGACGTCGATATATAAGAACATTTGAAATTTTGGATGCTAAAAGGCTTCGGCTTCCTATTTTTCGGACTTCCTGCCCAAATTTCAGGTCCAAAACAGCATTAATTGAGCCCCCATCTCTGCCACATCTTTCATATCCATGTTGGAACCAGCGTTTTCTTGAGTTAATACATTTGCAACCGTAGCGGAGATTGAAAGGAAGCTTTGCCACAATACCGGGGTGTGATGAGGTGAAGCATATTGAAAATCTAGGGACTACTTCCAATTGGACGTTGACTGCGTCTTGGCTAAGTTCAACCGTAACGGAGCTTGAAAGGCAGCTTTGCCGCAATATGAGAGTGTAATGAGGTGAAGCATATGAAAATCTGAAGGGGTCACTTTTAATAGGATGTTGACTGTATTTGTTTTTGGAAGTTCGAATAGTAAAATTCCAGTGCGAATCGAATCGAATAGCAAACACTATCCGAAAAATATTCGAAATGCCCTAGTAATAACGTGGGGTGTTATATGCCCCAAAACCACGGTATGATTGAGGCACGCTGTAGTGGTCGAGGGCTCTGTAAACTGACCATCTGGTGTTCCTTTAACATGCACTGATATTGCACAGTACGATTTTTATTATGTGATTTAAAGACGTGTGAGCTTTTGTACCACATGCTGCGTTTGTTTCAAGGCCAGCATCTGTCGAGGCACATAAGGGTTTTGCTAATAGGATAACCACACTTAGACCTTACGAGAGAACACTGGTTCACAATTGGTGCCAACTAAAAACAAACACAAGCACAAATATTTGCACGCACGCACCACCAGACAAGCCGCCCAACACAACGTGGACATCTGACCATAGCCAGGAGAAGAGCCCATTCTTGCACACATTACGTGTGAATGAAATTCATGCTCCCCCCCACCTGACAATTTCCCCGAATTCGAGCAAATACCCAGAGACGGGCGATGGGGGTACCTGGCTTGCTATCACGGAAAGGGATAGCCAACTGGTCCTCCTCGATTAAGCCTAGCGAGCAGCTGGGAAGGCCAGTGGAAGCCCCTGACTGAGGACCACACCCACAGTCCCTTGAATCCCCTTCATGCAGTAAAAGTTTACTACTACTACTACTACACTGAGCCTGTAGTTTCTTGGCATTGTAATAGAGTTTTAACAGCGCAGCTGTTTAAGCCGAGCATTGGTCCGTGACGGGTGAACAGACATGATCATCATCACGAACCGGCACGCGCTCTCTTCATCCTCAGCTGCTTCGCTCCCAGAACACGTGCACCGATTTGTCTGGCATGAGCTACAGTACCTATGATGAGTGAGAGAATGAGTACAGAGAGAGAAATTCTGGCGAGGTGGGATTTGAACCCGCGTACCTACGATCCAAAAGAGAGCATCGTAACCACTCGGCTATCCAGGCACACCAGCATAGCATAGAGTTGTATAGTATAGCATTGCAAGGGGGTGGGAAAGGGAAGTGAGGGGGAGGAGGAGAGAAAGGAGTAGGTGAGGGAGGAAAGCATAGCATAGAAAGATTGAGAAAGAGAAAAAGAACGACAAAAAAAGAGTGAAAATATAGACAGAAAGAGAGAGAAAGAAAGAAAAGCAAAAGAAACAAAGATGGAAGAAGCGAGAAATAGAAAGAAATATAGAGAGAAAGAAAGAAATAGAGAGAAAAGGACATTGAAAAAATATAGAGAGAAAGACAGAAAAATAAAGAGAAACAAAGAAGGCCGCTCAGCTCTGCATTTCCTTCAGGCTTGGCACCACTTGTGCAAAGCTGCCTTGATTTTTTTTCTTTATTGACACACAATTTCACTAGAAGTTTCATGTAGCTCTATGGTGCAGGAATTGCGAGGCAAGAGTCACCACTAGTCTTGTTTTTGCAGTTTCTTTGGCGTAGCTAGACTCCTTGCACAGTAAGTGTTGCTACTAGACTATTGTAGGAATGCCTCATCTGCCCAGGGATCTCTGCAAGATTCCTAAAACTCGATTTTTACAGTACTTTATCATGGCAACATTCCTCCTTGGTGCTACAAGGGCAACCAAGGCAGAGTTAAAAGCACCAAGAAAGCATTCATTTTGCCAGTGCAGTCTGGATTTGAAGCTATATTGAAATAAAAAATCTGTATGCACTATCATCTTTACAGTCATCGTGGCTAAGCAGATTCAATTTGAAAAGACCTATGACTCGCAATGGAAGGAATTGCATAGGGCAGAATAGTCTGCGTATCAGGTTTAGTAAGCATTGGCAACAGTACGATAGAGTGGACACATTACTTTATAAAGCTGTCAACAGGTCCCACTCCACCTTGAAGGTAGAACCGACTCAAGTCACCTTCAAGAGGCATTTGCAACCCAGTACGTCACTTACTGGCTGTCGCAACACCTGTGACACTCACCGGTGTCACTGTTTTGCCACTGGTCTTTTCACAGCAGGGAAGTTGAATGACCACTGGAAAGCATGAATAAAGAATGTACAGTATTCACGGATTCACACGCAAAAATTTAGGGCTAAGTAGTACACACACTTTCATTTCCAGTGTCTACAGTTTGTGTCATATCAGTGTAGACTCGAACGCTTCAGAGTCAGCACATCAGAGCCAACATTACCTTTAGCGGACAGATTTGCAGTGACATGACACGGTTATCACAACTGCTCATAGCAGTCATCACACTAAAAATACAATGTAGCTTTCGGATTCATTAGTGCTGTACCTTATTGTGCTAGCCAATGCTCAGAATGAAAGTCAACATTCAAGTGTTGACAGTCGCCGGCATGAGCAACAGTCACTGAATCTGATCTGAAAGGTCAAATTGGTATACCATTTATATCTGTCACTGCACATTTGAGTATAATCGCTTGTGCTCATGCCAATTTGAAGATTGCACAACCATTTATCTGTGTCACACCCGCAATATGATTAGACTAGAGCTCCTCTTATTAGTTCTGGTTTCTACATGCTGCTTTTTGTAACTGCTGCTGGTGAGTTGTGTTGAACAGTAACTTTACTAAGCTTAACGTGCTCAATGACGGTGACCGGTCAGAATATGAAACAATGGGTATACGATTGCATCGCACCCTGGTGGAAAGAAGCCCTATTAGTACCAACATTGCTTGGCTGAATATCATTCCTTTAGGATTTACAAGACTACTGGCCACGTTTTGCACTATGCTTCTTTCGGTGCTTTACTTGATCGATAAACCAGCCCAATTTGCTATTATACACACCTTGGCTGCAGTTAATGAAACCGACAATGTTTCGTGCAGGGGCGGTGCGGGACACATGTACAAACTGAGTTCAATGCAACGAAGAACGCAACAGTTTATTCAGCGCTGCCTTTTATGCATTCCAGACAGGAAAGAGCAGTGGTGCCACAGAGGGTGCACTGCGATGACACCGAGTATCATGCGTACGTCAAAAACTCGTACTTTATCAAACATGTACATCCATACACGATAACACTGCATCACAGGTGTACATCTGCAGGTCCTACTTTACCAAACACGATACAGTTAGTGCCTGTTAGGCGTTACTTACATAATTTAAAATTTTGTGTAATTCAATTTGTGTAATTTTGTGTAATTTAAAATTTTGTGTAATTTAATAATTTTGTGTAATTTAAAATTTTGTGTAATCAATGTGTAATTGATTTCATTGCTTCAGGCCACCACTGCATGCCGGAATGAGCAGGATGGAACAAGATTATTTTACACGTCGCGTACTATACCACTCTGCTTTTGGCTTCACACTTGGTAGGCCCTTGGTAAACTTGGTAGGTCCTGCACAAGATTGCACGTTGCTCCTTTGACTATGGAAGTTTCGGGTATTGCTACACATGGACGCACAGAAATCCCAGGCGCTTTGCTGTAATGATTTATCTTGGCTTTCATCCCAACTCTTACCCTTTGTAACACCAATTATGGAGCAGTCGCCCATGATTACTAAGGCCAATCGGATCAGTTGGTGCTCTGTTATCATGCGTGTACTGCATAAAAATTAAAGACGGTCTCGGACAAGGTAGGTGTAGTTCCTGTCTTATGTCTGACTTTCACCTTCACAGTGCACACTTGCAAATTACAAATAGTGAAAAGGATGGGAGATGAAGTGGTTGTTACAAACTTGCGTATCCCCTGGGAGTTTTCTGCCAAGAACATTTTATTGCACTGAGACTAGGCCTAGTGCATCCCTAGGCCAACAAGCGAAGTCACATAACTTGGCTCTCTTGACTCACCCAACCTCCTCAGCCACGTAATGTCAAAGTGGGATTATGTACTCATACGTACGTGCCTACGTGCTTAGAAAGGAAGAATAAATCTGGTGAGGTGTGTTGATGGCACTGTCAAGTACTCAAGTAACGCAGGACAGGTCATCAGCATGGGTCCAAATGAACACCATGATTGTTATCTAACATATACCAGTTCTCTCAGGAGTGAGTGAGTGAGTGAACAACTTTATTGAACAACTTTATTGAAAAAAAAGAAAAGAAAAAGGAGAGGGGAATGGGGTTGTACGAGAGAATAGACTTTTTGTTTGAGGTTACCAGGAAAAGATTTTTTTCTGAATTACTCGCAAGCCATGATGGCAGGCTTCAAAAATGTGCATCTGCATATTAAGCCACTGATTTCAAGCTCTGTTTGTCCGTTCGAATGTGGAAAATGCTCTGTCACTTGCTGTACTGTTCGCAATTCTTTAAGACCGCTAACACGAGCCTGAGAAAGTTGCTGCACACGTTTATCTTATGCGAGGTTATAAATAATCACGTTTGTATATAAGGAGAACTGAAACGGCTCAGAAACTGCAAGCCACAAGCTCGATTTATAAGTCCCTGATATCGCCACTCCTATAAGGGGCCATGCAACACTTTTTGAACATCGTCAGAAAATGCTGACTATTGGTGGTTGCGGCTCCTGCGAACATGTCAGCCAAACATTATAGCGCAGCATGCGGCATGAAATTTAGAACTGAATTTCAAAGCCTGCAAGAAATCGCTTGCTGTTCTCTCGACAACGATGTCATATACCCAAAATGAACTGCATCATATGCCCAAAAGCACATGGAGACGGCTATCGGCTGAATTAAGCATCATGAGCTGTATAGCTATAGCGGACGCCACAGTGTGCCTCTCTGTGCCCACTCCGTACTCTACCAGAATTACACCAGAGAGTTCGTGATCACACTGAAACTGAGTTGCGTGTTCAAAGAAAACAAGAAAAGAAAGTGCTCCAAGTCATGATGCAAGCTGACATAAGGGTGTAGCTTCTTGCCCCCGTGTCATTCCCACCACTCATGTACCTCTCAGCGCAGTCGCTGGGACAAAAGGAGAAAGCGCTTGGAGCATGTGACAAATCCCCGTAACTCCGCTAGTACTCGACAGATTACAAAATATTTTGCAGCAGTTGATTCGTGAAGCAATAAACTCCGATAGTGAGCTCATTCGATGATTAGTTGTATAACTTCTGCAGGGCCCCTTTAACGCAACTGCAATCAAGGGAGCATCAGCACTGAGACTTTCTACTGTGTACAGGGGTTGTCAAAAGTTCGGAAGCCGCGCTGCCATAGGGTTATACATGGATAGCGGTCTGCAAACTTCTGACCCCCCCACTCCATCATCTGTACATAGACCAATTAAAATTCCGTGTCAAGTTTCTGAGATTGACGTAATAGCAATCAATTTCTACAAATTATATATATAGAAAACGACTCTACGAGAGAATTGCTTGTGTGACGAAGGATTTCTTATGCCCGTGCTGGATTTTTATCTTTCATATATGCATTGCTAACGAAAAAAAATGGGGAAAAGAAGAGCCTGCAACTTTTGTTAGCCATAGATAGATATTAGAGTTAGATATTAAGGATTTAGCTTGGTTGACATGCTTAGCCCATCAATAAAGTGAATTGACCCATAGAATGAAAACCTTTAGAAGTCCAAAGCAAACTGTAAAGGTACTTGTTAGTTATGACAAGCTGTGAATTCTGAATCAACATTAGTTGCCCAGCACAGCTTAAAGGGGTTGCTCAATTGCACTATGTAGCAGCCTTTTTGTAGCAAGCATTTAATGTACCTTAAGCATATAGAAATTAAGTGTTCTTATAAGCCTATGTGTTTCTTAAGACAAAACACAGGTATCCCTTTTTTGTCTCGGCTTGATCCATTGTTATATGCGAGGCAGCGTTTTTATGGCACAGACACCCTCCACCAAGGACTACAGACCTGGGGATTGCGTCTACAACAGCTGGCAAAGGAGGTCGATATTAATTGCTATAAATGGCTGTGCGAGAGTAAAGCACACGGTTTATAGAGCTTTTCACGAGAGAGAAATAACACCTCCTTTCTGGACTGTGGCACGGGAGTACAAAGGCTGACCTCATTGCCTCAGTAGTGCGCTCTTGGAGGATCACACCTATTTACAACAGGCCAGAGGGGACCGCGGGAGCCTTCAAGAAATTAACTTTCAGTATTGTTAGATAGACTTTACAATTGCCCATTGTCGGAGTAAAAGGTCTTAGGACACTGACCGAGACGGTCCTCGACACGGAAGGCTTTGAGAGCGTTGTTGCGTTTTTTGCGGACAACTGGTCTTAGAGACAAACTTTAAGCAGAGTCGTTTATCGTATTATTCTCTCTTCTTACTTTCTTTTTTTGCACCAATTCTTTTCCATCATCTTTTATCCCCCTTACCCCTTCCCCCAGCACAGGGTAGCCAGCCGGTCTGAGAACTGGCTAACCTCCCTGTCCTTCCGTTTTCCTTCTCCTCCTCGCATTTGTGGCCCACACAAGGCCAACCACAACCAGAGGCATATCACTCTGCCACCATCGGCAAAGGTCAACCTGTAGCACAATGTGGTGTCAGTTGCAGAAACTGCTTCATAAAATGCATTTGAGCACTACTACCGTTAACCACATGCACATTAACCATTAACAATCATGCACAAATGGTGCAACACACGTTGGACTGGTTATGCGAAGTGGTGACCCTGAGCTACTCGACGGCAGCCGTTTGACATCGCAGCATGACGCCGGACACAGACACGAGGACGGCAAACCCCGAGATGTGAAAATGCTTGAAAATTTATTGAAGCTCCTTTTTCCACCTCTGTTCGTCGGCCTCGGCAAACTGCCTGTGCGAGCGCTTGACAGCCTTCTTGGGCTTATACTTGACCACCTTCTTCTGCTGCTTGCGCGTCTCGATGACGTTTCGGCGCTGCAGGCTCTTGTATCGGTCCTCGAGCACATTCACCTCGGGCCGCAGCTCGCGCAACGACTCCCGCAATTCGCTGGACAGCTTCAGCGGCAAGTCCGGTTCCTCGTACTTGTAAGCGCTCAGTCGGCGCGCGTTGTACAGCTTGTCGACCTCGCGCTGTTGGCGGCGCTTCTGACGCGCCTCGGACGACTCGGCGTCGCGTCGGAGCTGCGCCTTCAGCGTCCGGATGCGGTACACGTCGTTTGCTAACACTCGCGCCTGCTTGCGCTCTTTAGCCTCGCGACGTAACCTCTTCTGCTCCGCGGCGCGACGTCTCTGCTGCCGGGTCTTACGAACGGCGGTCGGCGCTGGCAAAGCGACGACGGCTTTCGCTTCGCCGTCCACGGCTTTCTGTTCACTGTCCAGGTCGTCGTCCTCTTCCTCCTGGTCGTAAAGTCCCTGAGACATCTCGGCAAGTCGATCCTGCTCGGTGGGCCAGTCCCGCTTGTTTGGCATCGCCAGGCAGCGGTCCAGGCGCCGCTCCTCGTTCAGCTTCCGCTGCTCGACCTCCACCGCTCGCCGCAGAAGGTCCTGGTGATCGGCGTGCGACGGGTTGTACGACGTCCCCGGGTGCGGCGGCTCCACGGCGGGCAGCAGCGACGGCTTCTGATGTCGGTGCGACGGCACGCGATAGTTGACGGAGCCAGTCGCAGCCGGCGCAGACGATGGTTCTCCGCAGTCTTCGTCGTCACCGCCCCAGAGGTCGCGAAGCCCCGTCAAGTCGAACCGGCTCGTGACGACTTTAGCCTTTCGCGCGACGCTGCGCAGGCGGTCCACGGCGCCTTGTTCGAGACGTTTGGCAAGGCGCTGCCTCTGCGCTTCGCGAACTTCGGCGGGCTTGCGAGCGTCGGGGTCCCGCACGCGGCGCGGTTTCACGGGTGCCTTTACCTTGGAGCTGGACTCGAGGTTTTTGAAGCATTTCAGCTTGCGGTTGCGGCGCAGCTTCTTGCTCGCTGCGCTAGCGGGAGCCGAGCTCTTAGCAGTCGCGGGCAGCTTGTCCACGAAGAACAACTCTTCGTCCGGCTTACTGGAAATGGAGCCACCGATCCGCTCATCAAAGCGCTGTTCTTCCAGAAACTCTTCGACATCGTTGACGTCGCAGTGCTTTTTCCATGCTTTCTTGCGGTTTTTACTCACGCCGAGACGCTTGCGCTTCGTGGTCGCTGTCATTTTGACATGAAAAGGAAGGTTGGATTGGAACCGTCTCTGACTGAAAATTTGACTAGACTTGAAGGGTTGCCAGGTAGCCCAGCAGATGGTGTCTAAATTTGGTTCCTTAGGTCTAAATTTCTGCTAAATCGGCTAAATCCAATGCCGCAGATAGCGGGAGTATGACTCCCGTTAGGCTTTCGCTTTTCCCGCAATCTCGAAAACAATGTTTTATTAGCTGCGCGCGCTGCAAACAAGGCATTCCGCAGAGTTATGCTAAGCGTTCGCATAGGCTGCAGATCAAGGCCGACAGGCACAGGCGAAAAAATGTTGTTCTTGTGTGGGTCTTGGTGTAGTTCTAAATTCTACGATCAATGCAGCTCCACTATCGTGATACCTGAGGAAGTGCTAAGCACGGGCAATCAAGCGATTCCCTTGGCACTTGCCACCGCCCCGGCGATCGCGCGCTTGCCGAGGTGGTGGCGCCCTCTCTTGCACGACTGGGGTACCAGCCGCACGTTTCAGAAGCGTTTTTCGCGATTTTAGGTAACTTATTGCAATTAATTCTTGGCTATTCCTTAGTTTATATTATTTTAGAACTTGTTAGTTTATTCTACTGGCTTTGAGTGTTGTTAGCCTTGTTTTAGGCCTGTATTGACCACTGCATGTCCATGCGACATGAGGTAGTAGAAAAACAACAAGCCAGGCCTCTGAAGTGCTACGCACTTAAAAGGATTGAATCCTCCCTTCTTGCAGTTTCCCTGTGCTGATTAACAGCGAGAGAGACAGATTATTACAACCAACAAGAGCAATGGTCTTTTATTTGCAACACTGAATTGTGCCACTGAACGTTCCAAGATTTATGTTTCATGGATGCTAGTTCACTTCTAAGGCCACATAGTATGACCATGTCCAACAGCGTCAACGTGTGAAGCAAGGCGTTCGCTGAAGTGATGATACATTGGACAAACATATTACCTAAGCTCTTCGTGGTTCGTTCAAAATGTTTAAAGTATTATCTGCACTTAGTAATGTGACCTAGGTAATGGGGTATATCCAGGTGCCATTGTTCTCGAAGTAGGAGACGTAAAAGCTAATTGCACAGAAATCGTCCAAGTATTACTGCCAAGTGAAGCTGGCACTGGAATGTGGCAGGAACAATAACTTTTATTGTGAGCCATTAATTTTTGTATGCCTTATAGTTTGGTGTGACCAAACTTATCAAAGGAATTAGTTATGCCATTTGTATCTCACCTTTCCAGCTGACATTCCATCACTGCTCCATATGTTTTCCTAGTTAAACATTTGCAGCATGCTTCAGACAGACTGCTGAACTCTGCATCCAAGGTTGCTTCTCTGTCGCTATTATTAGCAGCTCGCAGCAATTACTTGCCAGCGCTTGTTTCAGCTGCAGCACTTGCGTTCATGCGAGAGTGGTAGGAGCAAAAACATTCAATTCAACATCATTCATTTCTTTCTGACGATTTCTTTCAGCCCCCTGCAGTCATTTTTCCTCGCCGTGATCACCAGTACAAAGTCAAACGACCCATATGTCACACTCATCGTTTCGCTAATTCATTCATACCACGCACTATCATTGAATGGAACCATTGATCATCGCATGTAGCTACCGAAAAAAATATAACGAAATTTCAAGATCTTCTACGTACTGAGCGTATTGCCTAAACGTGGTGTCCTACCTAATTCATTTCTTTTCACCTTTTTTTCTTTTTCATTTCGCATATTGTAGCGGTATTCCTTGTATTGTGTATTTCATGTACTCTTTTGTGTAGGCATGCAGTAACTGCCTACTGTGCTTGCACCTTTTTCTTTTTTTTTACCATTTGTGTCTAGTTATTTCAGTATGTTGTAGTTTGCATTTACTTCATTGTCGTTGTTGTTGTTTTCTGACTATGTATACCAGCAAATTGTCAAGATTGTACTTTTTACCGCTTTTTTTTCACTCTGTTATTTTTCCCAATTTATTGTAAAATGTCCCCCTATGTAATACCCTCGTTGAGGGCCTTTAGGGGTATTTTGAATAAAAAAAAAAAAAATTAGCGCCACTTGTTTGTTGTGTGCCAAGTGCACATGCCATTAATTCGTACTACTTGTTCCACACACATAGTGATTATTTTTGCATTAAAATAGCTTGACCAGTGACAGAGACAGGATACGGCATCATAGGCTTGTGTACAAGTCTTATTCATGGAAATTTTTTGCTAAAAACACCAAGGCCTTATATGCAGAGGTAGGAGCGCATTAAGCTGCAATGCATCCCTGCATGTGCTTGAGAAGTTAGGTCAGTGCCAAAGACCATGAAACATGTATTGCCAGCCTGTAATGATATACGAAATAGTAAAATTGCAGCGGTGTCAACCATAACAAGGTTGAACAAAGTGGGGCTCAATGCCCTCTCCCGAGTGATACTACCCTCAATCTGCACAAACTTGGCGAGCTTGATTGTCAATGTACTCAAGTGGATACAGTCTTTTTAAGCAATTGTTATGTTCTTGGTAGCTGGAACAAAAGGCATTCGAAAGAAGGAATGCAGTTTATTTACTCATCATTCGAGAGACTTGCATGCGTCATGGTCTCAAGAGGTCTCCTATTTTCTTTGTATAGCGGTGGCTCTGTCTTTGTCAGATGGGAGTCACCAATCAAGAGAGCAAGGTGGGCTGGAGTGGTGCATTGCCGCTAAGGCTAGCTGGGGGAAGGTGCAAGCTGAACGAAAGGGCAACAACGAATGGCAGTAGAGCTGGTATGTCCACAGTATTTCAAAGACATGGCAGCAGCCTGGCATGGTACACTGCAATTAGTGAATATAACCACGGTAACGTTACACCGTTGAATAAGGTGTCCTTATGGGCTCCATAAACTAGGTTCTTTACTATTACAATTCTATACTGATGATCTACTGGGTTCATGTTCATCATGAATGTAAGGCTCTTGCACAGAACTGGATTGTTTATATATGAAGTTCTTTCGCTCATTTGATGCTTCAATCATTCCATCTGATCTTAGTAATATGTTTTGACGGTGCAGGACACAGTTAAAGAGTTCACAAATGTAAAATAATGAGAATAATGTGAAATACTGAAACTTGCCCTGCAAATGCGTGCTGCTTATATGGATGACTCCTAATGTGATCAAAGACTCGAAATAATACCTTGTTTACATTACTGTAGACTTGATATAAACGGCACACTTTTGATCATTTCACTAAAAGCACTAGCCACGTTTGCTTTTCACATTAAAACTTCCCAATTGCCCCTTCCTCTTTAAAGTTAGTATTGTATAATTAGGACTTCAGTGGTGTGATAAGATTCACTATGCATCTTCCATGTGGGACACACTGGCTTGTTCTCTTACAATCAGGCTTAAATCTGTTCAGAATCGCTGCATGTACTTTGTCCATTCCAACCTGTCACGTTTTCCTAGTGTCACAAATAAAGAAAAGCTTAGACCTCTAACTTCTCACTGCCACGTCACATCTCTCATCTATGTCTTTTCTGTAAATCTTTTCTTTTTTTGCAAATAAAGAAAACCTTAGACCTCTTTGACTTCTCACTGCCACATCACATCTCTCATCTATGTCTTTTCTGTAAATATAATTATACATGCTAACACAAGTATCAAGCAAAGCCTATAGCTTTGTATTTCCCCACCATAACCTCACCTATGTGTACTGAAAGAGCTGCTTTCTGTCCTCTCACCGAGCTTCACTGCACGTAAGTACAAATGAATATGTGTGTGTGTTAACTTGGCAACAAATGAGAGCTGGTGACAGTGATGCTATGGAGGAATTAGCATTAACCAGAGAGATTATCGGTCGGTGCGACTGGATGTATGTACAGTACTGATGGATTGGAACGCGACAATTTCAGGCTAAGTAATGCACATACTTTCCACCGTGTTCAGTTCATGCCATACCAGTGCAATTTCAAATTGAACACATACATCTGGGCCAACCGTACCTTTCTTGGCCAAACTCATTGTGACATGATGCAGTAATTTTGAGTAATTGTGTGTACCAGTCATTATAGTAAAAATTTTGATGTCGCATTTCAATCCGTCAGAACTGTACATGAACATGGGTGAGTACCAGTAGGTGTGAGGGGCAGTGATTGTGCAGATGAGTGAGTGTTGGTGAGTAATATGTGAGCGGGCATGAGAGTAGTCAGACTGAGTGCACAAAAGCAGGAGTGTAATTTTAGTGTCACAACTCACAAGCGAGTCCATTGTCTGTGAAAATATTGGTGAACCAGTAGCATTCTACCACCTATGGCTATGTGCTTGTTGATGGCACACAGAGATACAGTTTATGAAACTTCATGACACTTTACACAGTTTATGAAACATACAGTTTATGAAAGATTACTCTAAGGCACAGCTTTAGGTTGATTATACTCAATGAGAAGATGTCTACTGGGCAGTTATATTTTACAGAATATCTGTAATTATACCAACTTTTAATGCAACAATTTTAAGACATGTGTCAGATGGAGTGCTGCTTCTTGGTGAGGGCGTATTTGTGATAGCTGTTCTACACCATGAAGTAGATAAGGTGTGCAGACATGCGAACACAAGAGAACAGAACCAGTTCTCTGGTTCCCTTTTCTTGTGTCTGCGCCTACTTGCCCTACCTTCTTTCATGATGAATCCATACCAGCTAGCTAGACATCATGTGATTATTTTCTGCATGTACCAAAAATATAAACTACTATTACGATTGTATGGTGTCGCAAACTGCTGACGTACACGTCAGATACTTTCGCACAACGGTCAGAATTGACGAAGTGACCATGTCACCAAATGCTGGATACATGCTGTGTTGCCTTTCGTCTTCCCTTTCACTGCCCTCTTATTCATATCTGACATAGGATAAGCGTTGTACTTTGTCATTACTTCTAGAAGAAGGCACATCACATTTAATTTTCACCGTCACTACCCTAGCTATTATCTTATCACCTAGAAGCTGCGGCAAGTTCATGACAATGTGACTAGAACCACAATGCTAACTTTTTGGTTTTATAACATTGCCAGCACACCGATTATAGTGATGTGTCGAGGACCCGTGGTGAACGCAGTCACTGTGAAGCCTTGCTTAATTTGGCATGCATTAGGAGTTCAATACATAGAAAGATGGTGAAATTTGTGATTGGTTGCATGTATTGAGGTTATTACGGTCTTACTCTATGGTTGTGGAGTTGGGCAAGAGAAATGGTTTGCCTCCATACACCTTTAAACTGGTTATCGGTAGTTGGTGGTTACATTACTTCCTTCATTTTTTCTCTGTTCTCTGGTACTGTACTGTGTCCAATACCTGTAGCTGGAGATCTTTTCTGGCAGCAAAGACGTTCACCACAGCTAAAATCACAAATGCATTTTTGCTCACGTCATCAATTAAAGATTATGGTGCCAGAGCATGCTAACCCTTCCCCAACTGTTGGAACTCTTTCTAATTATGGATGTTGGTTACGGATGTCCACAATACCAGTGAGAAAGCAAAAAGTTCACGAATGCTGCGAAAAGTGCATAGTGCAATATAAAAAAGATGAAGATGACACGACAACTGTTAAATTATGACTAGCTTTTTATTCAGGAAAGTGCTTATATATACGCACATATATATATTGTGGGCGTTTATTAAGCACATCTTCATTCTTCATACATGTTCATCATCATGTGGTGTTGTTCTTTGTCATCGATTGTGGATACTTGGCTGGACAGTGATCTGTGCCTTGGGTGCAGTCGCTTCGCCGTATCTTCAGGACATAGTAAAAGTTGCATTAACTGCTGCGCCACTATATATATACATATTGTATATATAGTGTCATTCTACACCAACTGTCCCAATTGTGGTGCTTGACAAAAATAAATTCTTCTAAAAAAATCTGAGAAAATTACACACATATAGACATTAGTTCTACACTATTTTTCCAATATATTTTGGGTGGCACAAATTTTTTGGGAATGTCAGCGCCGTTTGAACTTCACGAAATGATGGAAGACCAGGTACAAAAAGAATTCGCTATGAATTGACTGTTTCATGCATTATTTCAACCAGGGTGTCGGAACGGAACGAAAACTGAAAACGAAAAACGAAAAAAACGATATTTTGGACCGGAACGAAAACGTAACCGAAACTTTATATATTATTTCGTTCCGGAGTGAAAACGAAATTTTTTCAATCGTTTTTCGGTTCACGAGAAAACTTCGCAATCCGGAGCAACTGAGCTCGTGCAATGTGAGCATATCTTAGGGTACGGTATTAGCGCGTACCTCAGGCAGGAATTCCAAAGCAAAGATATGTTGAAATTGTGCGAAAAACGAAAAGAGTGGCAACCAGAGATGTTTATATTAAAGCAAGTGGATTTTCGCGCCTGTCACGCAGGCCAGCGTAGAGAGGGCACTGTCGGCGCCGAAGTTTGTTACAGCGAAAGCTGTATGAGATCACAACAGCTGATTTTGGCGCCATAGTTGTCCACCGCCGCCGGTGTCCATGACCGCTAACGCGTGATATAAAAAAACACTTCTGCAATAAAAAAATAAGTGAGAAACAAATTTCTAGGATCGGATGGCATTTCAACCCGTGCCCTCTGAGTGGCAGTCGGGTCTTCCACCACAGTGCCACGCTAGAGCTTCTATGCTTGCGAGGAGCGCTTGACAAGCGTGAGTGCTGACGAGCAGTGGGGCCCAGTGTTCCGTATTCAATACAAAGGCACAAGGTACCCGAGCGGTGCACTGTTCCAACTAATACCAGCAGATCTAGAGGGCCTTATTCCTCATTAACTAAATCTTATTTTTCTCCATATTCACAACCGCTCCAGACGCGTGGATAAACTGCTTAGTATTCTTGAATACTACTTTTGTCAGCATGAAAGTACGCTACGTCGTCATTTTAGCATCAACACATTTAAGCATAAACAATATTAAAACACCACCATTCGTTCAAACATGCTGACCATGCAAATACTATAGGTAGCGGGAGAACTGCCCCTATGGGAATTAGCAGGGTTGTCGTACTCCACGAGATATGTCACGAAGCTACTATGCCTCGACCTTGGTAACCTGTTTTGCGTACTCTTGCAGTTCTTAATGCATCTGATGACATCAGCTTTATGGGGCGTTCATTCTTAACTCAATAAAACTATCAAGATGCCTTTCTTGCGTGGAGGAATTACGCTGATGGAATTGAACTGCCCGGCCATTCCCGGAGTGCGAATGGGCTAAGTTTTTTTCATTCCGAGGAATTGAAAGTAATGGAATTGCGGCAAGTTCAAATTCCCCGCAGTGGAATTGAAATAGAATGGAGGCGCCCATTACGCCACACTGCTTCCCATCCGCTGCAAAGTGCTCAGCCATAATTCTTTATCATCACCAGTCACAGCGCAATGTGCACATAATTCTTTGCAGATGTGTAGCGTGTACCACGAGACTCCGAAGAATGACGAAAGATGGCATAGTGGGAACTTCTCTACTTCAGAAGAATTGGGATGATTTATGGCGTAGTGGGTACCTTGCATGTGTAGTTGTATTATTGCCCCAAGACACTCTCCAGCGGGCTCTACAAAGTCCGCCCTTCCAGCTTTCGTTGGGACTGTGCTGCGTGTGTCGCGCAGGCCTGGCGATCTCTTTATCAGAACAGCGGTCTCGCACATCTGAGAGTACATTCAATGACGTGCTGCTTCTGAGATCGTGCTCACTCCCTTGACACAAAGCATTGAGCCCACTAAAAAATTCGTATTTGTCTTTTGAGAAAATAAATACTATGACTTTGAAATTAACACTGGTTTGTGCTAGTTGGTATAAATTCGTGGTAGTTACTTCCGCTCCTCTGAAGAACGTGTTTTAACCTTGTCTCACTTTACTAAGAGCAGGGCAAGTAACTACATCACAAATCCAATGTTCGTTATGATTACCTTAACTTCAAATTTTTCCATAAAAAAAAACGTTACGAGCCGTTACGGAACATTTTTTTTTTTCGTTCCGGAACAGAAACAGAACGGAACTTTTTGCGGTGGAACGAAACGAAAACCGAAACTAAAAACATTTCGTTCCGACACCCTGATTTCAACGCTTGCTTTTTTGCATTTTTCTAGCATCATTTTTTTATTATAGGACATTTCCTTATCGTAGCTTTATATTTCTCACTCCTTAGTGCGTAGGTAAATTTGAGTAAATTGTAACGTATTCAGGAATTTCTTTACAGAAGACAATTGTAGATCAAATGCATCAATTATTTTTATAGAACTCTGCATAAAATGTACTATCTCCTAAAATTTTAGTTTTGCCTGTGTGCAGTGGAAAGGCTCTAAAAATAAAATCCCGAACTTGACATAAGCACAACTTTGGCTTATGTTGAGATGTCTGTAGCACCCCAAGGTGGTCCAAGAAAAAATAAGTAGAAGAGTGCAAATGATTGAGAATCACAACAACTTTGTCCACAGAAAGTTTAATCGAAGTAGTTTTTGTTGTAATGGAGAAAAAATTTTTTGAAGTTTAGTTGCATTGTTTTGCTATGGGGAAATAAAAACCAACTGAGCTTACTGCTTAAAAAATGGAGGTAGTGTATTCGTAGCAGACGGTTTTCAATTCCTTTTGTTAGTACTTTATTTTGTATATTACATATTAAGGTGAAAATAAACAGAGGTAAAAATATAACAATGCCATTGGCTTAGATGCCACAATTCCCCTAATAATGAATTCCGTTACTTATTGCATTGCTAACACACACCGGAGGTGGCGGACAACTGCGCCACAAAAATCAGCTGTTGTTGTGATCTCGTACCAGCTGTAAAACAGTGCACGTTAGCAGACTGACAAATCCTACACTAACCAAAACCTGCTGCCTGCAACCACCCAAATTAGGATGTGAAAAATATCTGTGTCCGTATAGGGTCGCGGACGACGTACGCACGGCATGAATACGTGGCGCGTCGTCACATTGTGTGTTGTTCGTTGTGGAATACACCGATGAACTTTGTGTGGATTCTCTATAAATGGCCACGCTCACGTCTCCTTTCTCTGGCTTACATGAACATTGAGACTGAACATATTTAGACAACAACTGATTCTCCGAGCCGCATGCAATAAGTAACACGACTCATTATTGGGCGAATTGTGTGCATCTAAGCCAATGGCACTGTGATATTTTTACCTCTGTTTATTTTCACCTTGATATGTAATATACAAAATAAAGTGCTATAAAAAGGAACTGAAAAGCGTGTGCTACGAATGCACCACCTGCTCTTTTTTAAGCAGTAAGCTCAGTTGGTTTTTATATCCCCATAGCAAAACAATGCAACAGTGCAACTAAACTTAAAAAAAAAATGTTTTCTCGATTAAAACAAAACTACTTCGATTAAACTTTGTGTGGACAAAGTTGTTATGATTCTCAATCATTTGCACTTTTCTACTTATTTTTTCTTGGACCACCTTGGCGTGCTACAGACGTTTCAACATAAGCCAAAGTTGTGCTTATGTCAAGTTCGGGATTTTATTTTAGAGCCTTTCCACCGCACACAGGCAAAACTAAAATTTTAGGAGATAGTACATTTTATGCAGAGTTCTATAAAAACAATTTAAACATATGATCTATAATCGTCTTTTGTAAAAGAAGTTGTGGAAAACGCTAGAATTTGCTCAAATTTACTTACGCGTTGAGAAGTGAAAAATATAAAACGACTATAAGGAATTGTCCTATAATAAAAGCGTTATGCTATAAAAACGCAAAAAAAGCAAGTTTATGCATGAAGCATTCAATTTGTAGCGAATTTTTTTCACATCTGGTTGTCCATAATTTCATGAAGTTCAAATGGCATTCACGTGACCAAAAAAAGTTTTGCCGCTGAAAATATTTTGGGAAAATACTGCACAACAAATGTCTATACGTGTGATTTTCTGATTTTTTTACACAAATGGATTTTTGTCGAGCGCCTCGGCTGGGACAGTTGGCGAGAAATGAACCTATATATGATGCATAGGACTATCGGAAAAATCTGTTGTTGCATTTTTCAGGACCCTACAACACAGCTCAACAGCTGTCTGATACACCTTTTCAGACTGTTTCCGAATATCTGGGCCCATCATTTCCACAGTCAGACCTGGTGTTGCTCACGTTGACAGAACAATAGTGCAAAATTGAAACACTGACACAAGATGTGACGAATGATTTCTGCGGAATCCCACAAGGTGGAGGAAACTTAGTAAGAGAGAAAATTTCTATCCGTCCAACCAACCACCTATGATTAATATTGCAATGGCATCTGTCTGCACATTCGTATTTTGCACTTATAATTACTGCGCTTTGTATTTTACCTTTGTACATCTTTTTTAGTAACAAACTTCATACTTTTGTTTGGCTGTTCTTTACTTTACCCTCTGCCAAGAAGTAACTTGAGCTATTATGTTTGTATGTTTTTTATCAAGTGTGTAAATAGTTATATCTATTATTTGTATTTTGCTAATCTTTTTAAGAGTTTTGTTCATGTGCACAATTAGGAGTAGTAGCAAGAAGAAATCACGAACCCCCACGAACTAGCCCAATTCGTTGCTCTGCATTATTTGTACCAGACACCCTCAACAAACGAGCCTTTACGGGTAAATGGAATAAATAAATGTGATGCAGCACCCCGAACATAAGTCTTTTTATATCGATAGATAAGCACCTCACTTGTGGTGTGCATTCATTCTTCTGAAAGTCATGCACAGTCAGCAATTTCGAGACGAGGGAGTAATTATACACATCCTGGATGGAAAGAAAATGCCGCAATATAGTCGCTGCAGGAAACTTCCAAGGAGACGCTGCCACGTGCCTCGTTCCGAAACAATAATACAGAGAAGGACCTCTGTGTTGTGTGTGTTTGCCTCGACGAATGTGGAGCGTTCAATGCAAGGATAATCCCAACTTGTCAGGGAACCACACACTGTGCCGACTTTCTGCAGAATGAGTTCACATCAAAAGTGAGCTGTTTTGCTGATTATGTGAAATACCAATTATTCATTGCCTCACGGCCATGTTTGAGTCAAGCCAAGCTCGTGCAGTGACCACTATGGGTGTGGTCATTTTGAAGACTCGTGTGTCATTCTGTTCCTTCTGGCCCTTGCAGAGTTCCACGTCCTATTTATCTGAGGGGGCACCAAGTCAGCCCAATAGCTTCACTCAGTGGGAACTATCGCATCATTCTTAAAAGTAATGGGTCACATTGTCGTGGCCATGTAGGTCTGATGAAAATAGCAGCCAAGGACCCCTGATGTTGCATTCTGAGAACTGTCTACTTCCCATCCCATCTTTGCCCACAGAAAGCTGGAGACCAAAGGCAGGCCATTGTCATCAGTACATCAGTTACCAGCACATCATGTTCATTTGTGCACCCATTGTGAAGCTTGTTTTCTTTCAAACTCGACCACAGGGGGGGGGGGGCACAATTATGCTCATAAAACTAATCTACTTTGTATCTAATATGCTTGCAAAGTGTGTCACCTTTTTGTTAGCATCTGTGTTTGCTATTGGCAGTATGTCTGCGACGAAAATTAATAAAGGGATGAAAATTATGCAGGTCATTTATGTATCACATGTGCATAGCCAGGGGGGTTCGACCCCCCTGAAAATTTTTGTTTTGCATGTGTATCCAGTGCACACACAAACATGCACGAACATGCATGAAGGGTGGTTGAGCACCTGCTCAAAAAAATTCTGGTTATGCCTGTGATGTATCCGTAGCTCAGTTTGGCATACATCTGCAAACGATAAACTTTTGTCCCATACATGTTTACTACTTTCCATAAAGTTGATGTAAATATGAGTAAGCGGTGCTCAGGAGTAAGGCAGTTATCAAGTGTTTCAGCTTTGTATAATTACTTTTGTGCATACTGTCCACAAAAATGCTGCCTTCATGATTTACTTCAGTTACGTCGAAAAAGTATTTGCTAATCCCTCAATGGTAAATATTGTTATAACCATATGTTTACAACTTAGAGGGTTCGGATGCTTGCGAGTTACCGAACTGTTGCAGAACTACATGCAGAGAGGTGACAGCCAAGTAAGAATGAGTTTTTCCAAACAAACACAAAAAATGCAGTAAACTTAGTGGAATGCTGTACAGGCAAGTCGGTACGCACAGCATTGAGCTGCTTTCTGCTCATAAAGCTGGTTATGTTTCGTGTTTGCTGTCACAAAAGTACACGAAATGTTAGTAGCGCAAACTTCTAGGAAATGCAGAGCCACTGTTAAAAGGCTACAGGAAAATACTACAAAATTTAACACAAGCCGTGCAGCACAGGCAGTTTTATTGCTCTGCTTAGCCTGCGCTGTGAGACTAGACTGCTACGCTCATGATGTCAGTCGGGACAATGATAGCGCTCTCTTTTTTTTTTTTTTTTGCGAATGCGCAACAAATACGACTTATCATGCTGCCGCGAGATTGCTCACAACTCTGGCAACACCACTGATATCGTCCGGCCCAGTCCTGCAACAGCCGCCGATCCAGCGTGCGTTCAGGTCGATCCACTCGGGGACGTAGGCCGCAAGTGGGTTGCGGGCCAATCGGTCGTCCGGGACCCAGCCAGACGTGGTGTACATCTCGCCGCTGTTGGGATAGGCGACGAAGGGAACCCGGAGGGGTCCGGTGGACCTAAAAGCCACCGCCACCGATTGCGGAGGGCAGCAGTTGACGCCAACAGCGAATATCTGTCCATTGACGTCGGCTAAGAGGCACTCGTTCATCACCTCCGCGAGCGGCTCTCCCTTGGCCGTGCAGTGCGGTGCGTCTCGCGAAGTGCTGAAGCTGAGCCACGCCCGGGTGTCCGGGAACTCGCGAAGCAGCCGTACGAGCGCCAGGGCCTCGCGCTCAGCCGGTATCGTCTCGAAAGCCAGAACGTCGCAGCCGGCCGCGATGAGACACCGCACGCGGGGCCGGTGCCACTCCATGAGCTCCTCGACGCTCTTGACGGCCGCGTACGCCCCCGTGTACTCGGACAAGTCGGCCTGCGCGGCGCCGTACGGCCCTACGGAGCCGGCAACCAGCACTCCCGGTCGTCCGCACTGTTCCCGTGCCGCGATCGCTGCTTCGCAGCTGCGGGCGATCAGGGTCTCGGCCTCGGAAGCGCCGATGCCCAGGTGAGACTGCAGGTTGTCCACGTTCGCCTGGTAGCTGCACGTCGTGACCACGTCGGCGCCGCTCCTGATGTAGCTCTTGTGCACCTCCACTATGGCCGGAAGGTTAGTGACGAGTACCCTGGCGCTCCAGAGAGGATCTTTGGGCGGTATCAGACCGCGGTCGCTCAGCTGCGACCCCGTACTTCCGTCCAATACGCGTACAGGCGCGCCCGAGTTCGCGGGCGCCGCCATGTTTGAAACGCGTGGATACGGATTCGATCGACTCGACTTCACGAGGCTTTGGCTTTGCCATCTTCGTGTCTTCCAGAGCGCGGCAGCTATTTTGAGCATGGCGGAAAATTTTGAATGTTAGCAATGCATGCGTGTAGCTGTTACGGATGCGACTGTTGTCTCAAACGCTCCCACCTCGAATAAAGAGGCTTGAAGACTGAAGTTGGGCAGTCTGACTTGATGTGAAGACTGAGTTGTGCACATAAAGAACGAAGCAAAGAAGCAGGCGAGTCAATGCACTTGTGTCAGACGAATGGTGGGGGATGAGGCAGTTTGATGATACTGACCACGGTGTTAGAATACTGACGTTGCTGATCTGATGAACAATCGTATCCGTCTCCGTGGTATTACATAGAGGAAGCCGCCGCAGCCCATTTAGAGACGCATTACCGTTGTGGTGGCTGACTTACTGGAACTCCAATCCTCCACATATGCACAAATTTGTCTTTCATCACTAATACGACCTCAGAACTCTGGTACATACCCACTGTCGTGTCGAGAGAACTCACCGCTCTCCAGAGAGGGCGCCATGTGGTCCTATTGCTTACCCTATAGGGTAAGCGAGAACATTATGATAATTCAAGGGGAAGCGCTTTCGAGGGAAATATACCGAGAAAATACAGTTTGTATAGAATGGGAAGGAATAAGTAGCAAGGACAGCGTTGAAATTGGCAAGGGGCTGAGACAGGGACGTCCTTTGTCCCCGCTGTTATTCATGCTGTACATGGTGAGGATGGAAAAAGCGCTAGAAGGTAGCAACATTAGATTTAATTTGTCACACAAACAGGTCGGCACGATGGTTGAGCAGAAGCTTCCAGGTCTATTTTATGCTGATGATATTGTCTTATTTGCGGACAGTCAAGATGATATACAGCGACTGGCAGATATATGCGGAAGGGACTGTGAGGCTCTAGGAGTAGGATTTAGTGCAACAAAATGTGGATTGATGGTATTCAATGATCACGAAGACCATGCGGTCATAATACAGGGCCAAAAAATACCGAGGGTAAGCAAGTACAAGTACCTCGGAGTATGGGTAAATGAGGGGGACAGATATATGGAGGTACAAGAGAAAGCATCGGTAGCAAAGGGATGCTGCAATTATGAAGCACAGAGCTTTATGGGGATACAATAGGTACGAGGTGCTTCGAGGGCTGTGGAAGGGTATGGTCCCGGGGCTTACATTTGGGAACTCAGTGGTGTGCATGAAGTCAGAGGTACAATCAGGAATGGATGTAAATCAAAGGACGGTGGGCCACCTCGCGTTGGGCGCTCACGGGAAGACGACAAATGAGGCTGTAAAGGGTGATATGGGATGGACAGGCTTTGAAGTGAGGGAAGCTCAGAGAGCAAAATGAGATTCGAAGAGAGGCTGAGGAAAATTAAGAAGAGTAGATGGGCGGAGAAGGTTTTCAGGTATTTGTATAGAAAAAGCGTTGACACGCAGTGGAGAAAAAGAACTAGGAGACTCACCAGTAAATATACGGCTAGCAGTGCGGGCGATATGGCAACAAGGAGCGTTAAGCGGAAGGTCAGAGAGGCGGAGAGGAGTTATTGGATGGCAGCGATGGAAAAGAAGCCGGCTCTGAGTAACTACCGAAAGGGAAAAAACGAAATAAGGAGGGAAATGTTTTATGATAATTCAAGGGGAAGCGCTTTGCTGTTTGAAGCAAGGTCGGGCTACCTTAGAACGCGTAGTTATAAAGCGAGATTCAGTAACGTAGAAGAACAATGTACATGCTGCGGGGGAACTAAGGAAACGATGGAACATGTACTGATTGAATGTGGCGATATTCACCCAGGTATACGTGTGGGCACGAGTCTACATGTAGCCTTGGGTTTTAGGGACAACAATGGAAAGCTGAACACGTGCGCGATAGAAATAAGTAAGAGATGGTTAGAGTATTGGTGGCAGAAAAGTAGAGATAAAGTACAAAAATAAATACTGGGGAAAATAAGGTCATTCTGCCTTAAAGGCCAACTCCGGCGATTTTTCGAGGTCGATGGATCTCAATGAAATTCGCTGGGTACGTTCCTTTGCACGTTTCCGTAATTTATGCCAAATTACAGGCTTGAGACATGCGCAGATTGTTTGCAAATGAATTTTAACGATTGTCTGCAAACGCCCTCCTGGCTTCCCACAACTACTGGCAACATTGCGTCTGTGACGTCAGTATTGGGAAGGCGGCGGAAGTGACGCAGCCGAGGGCACTAGTCACTGGAAAATCAGAGTACCGCAAAGGTAGGCTGCACGCGGGCAACATTGGGTGGCGGCGGCCATGTCCCTTCCATACCGTCCGGCGCGTTGCTAGCGTGTGTTGAGAAGTGACCGATCTTTTAAGCCTCAGTGCCGTGTTACGCTCCGCAGAACGGCAATATGTGTGTGTGTTTCTTCAAGAGGATATTAGAAGTGATATCGAGCCATCGACAGGTATGGATCGACTGCGCGGTTAGCGCTGTAACTAATGAAACGTACGGCGAATGTTGCCATGTGCTCGCAAAATCTCTTCATGGCTTCATCGGTCTCTTTTCGTGTCACGCCCGGGCGTGTTCGCTAGGTCCGGATCTGTAAACATAGTTGCATTAGCGCAGTGACATCGTGCGAGATGCCATTTACTTTGACATTTGGTGAATCTTGACTGTTTGCGCTAGCTTTGCAGTCGGTGTTCAGGTTCACTGCACTCGAGAACGTTATCGAACATCGAGAGCATTCAACATTGCGTCCTTCGACTCACTGCTAACGCATAGCTTGCTTGCGCACCGTGCTTGCTGTTCAACTGGTTGACATGTGTAATAGAAGTTGTGTGTGTACGGTAATTGGAAGTTGTGCGCGACGCATTGACTCGGAACGCCAGCAGCCGAACGCACGGGCGAATCGGCGTGCGGTAGGTAAGGTGCATCTTATCTTACGATACGTAGAAAATAGGCCATCAAAAATTATTAACATCGCTACTTAACTGTTTCATTTCCTATTTCTTGTCTCCTCAATATTCCCAACGTCGCAATGAATTTGCAAATATTTTGATGTGTTCCCACAAACAGTTCTTTTTTTGGCGTTGCCAGCGCGTAAACAGGTGGGGTTCGGTTTCTGCCCTGCTGCACTTCTTTTTCATAATGCACTCTTATTAAAACTTCCTCGGCACGGTGCTTTATGTTCTTTTGATCAGAAATAGCACATCCCGGAATTTTTAAAGCGCATGCTACTGCAACACACTATGTATATAGACCTAGGGCTCGCATAAAATCGACTCCCTCAATGCGTGGGATCTGCTTTTTTTTTTTGCTGTGACCATTTCTCACCAACTATAAAGTATTTTAAGGGTACGCTCGGTGCAAGGCAGCATTAGCAGCATTTTTTTTTCAACAAATGTAAAAATACTCTTGATAACATTGACTTATACCAAGTTTATCAACAGAGTTCCGCGCTTCTGTTTTGTGCAATGGCAAATGCTCACGCCACAATTGCCTTCAAGGTATACCAGTAAACAGTTATTATTTCAATAAATCTTCGATTTCGCTCTCGTTCGTGACACGCTTATAACTCGGATAGCATCCGTAATCTGTTCAACAGATCGAGGTATAAACAGCCGAGGAAATAGAAAGGTATGTAGTTTTCAATTCAATATCGCTGACCAGAGCGAACCGAAAAGGTGAAGTATCCTTTCGCATAAGATTTTTTCCAGCAAAGTTAGTGTAGTTCACTGCAGGAAGGAGTGTTATTCGAGGGGGGCGAATTCGTTCAGGCCAACTATGCAGCCACGTAGAACGGCGCTCTTTGACATTAATTTTTCCCACACGGCAAACGAGATTCCCAGAGTAGCTCACCAGTAACGTTCGATTGATGGTGAGCTACTCTTTTCTGGCATCTGCATGCAGTGGCGTAGCCAGGGGGTGGCACACCGGGCCCGTGCCCCCCCCCCCCCCCCCCCGAAAAAAATCTCTGCTTACGCCCCTGTCTGCATGACGCGTTTAAAAAAGCGACGAAGTACTTCTGGGGACCGTGGTACTGATAAATGTCCGGCCACGCTCTGCATTGAACGCGCCTGCACCCAAAGCGCTTGGAAGGGATATGGCGGCGAGAGGTCACGTCATGCGAGTAGGCCAATCGCGTCGGCGGCGGCGTGCGGAAAACAGATGCGATACTCTGAAACTAGAGGGCACCGCTAACTTCGGCCGCTACAGCGAGCGTCTGCTGTGCTGGCCGAGACAGTTATTATCAGACGCGCGGCACTGTCAGTCGCATACATTACAGCTGATGCGCGGCGTGCTCACCTCTCCACTGTGCGCCTGCTCGTCTTGGCTGTCACAGTTTTCATACTCCGCGCCGGCGTGACCGGCATGCCTTGCGCGACTTCCGGTTCGATCGTAACAACGTCTACGTCATACGTAGAGAGTACACTCGGTTGGGTTTCGGTTTCGGTGTTGCGCTTTTTTGCTTATTTAAAATTATTCTCCAATTTGCCGAGTATTTCTGCTATAGGGCCCGTAACAGGAGCGTCTCAGGAACATAAAAGCACCAATGCTGCACCATTACTCTGTCATGGCAAAAAAATCGCCGGAGTTGGCCTTTAAGAGGCAGAGAGATGGACCGTGAATTTGTATTTTTTTGGTATAATAACATAGATTTAATCAGTGTAGATAAGGTATTAAGCCAACTTGAAACGAGAAAGTTTTTTTTCTTTTCTTTTCTTTTTTTTTTCTTTGAGCCTGGTGGCAGACATGTCACCGCCCCGTTATAAAGGGGACGCTCATAGCATCCATCCATCCATCGTCTAGAGTTATTGTTTGTGCTAACTCTACTATCGTCAAGTGTGCATCGATGCGTGCGGCCCCCGAACGCGCGCATCAAGGCACCCCATTATCTCGCCGCTGGTTCCCCCATTCCCACTCATATATTGTTTATTACCCCCCGCCCCCCCTACCACCACCACTACAAGGAAGGCTGGGACGGCAACAATTACGAGTCTGGGCTGGGGGGTTAGAGAATAAATAACACGGCGCACAAATGAACGCATCGTTCGTGCTCTTGTTCAAAACGCAAGTGCCAGTTTTCCTCCGACCCCTCGACAACACGACATCGGGGCAGCGGTGGGATAAGAAGTCGCCTAGCAACCGGTGAAGGCCATAGCCGTGGGCAGGGTACCCTACTAGTGTTAGGGGGGGGGGGGCAAAGTTTCACTGCAACCCCCCCCCCCCCCCCCCCAATAATACATTTCGAAAGAAAACAAGCTTCGGACCTGAATAAAGTTTTTTTTTTCCATTCCATTCCCAGTGGATAACAATAACGAAAACCAACGGACTTCTTTTGGTCACCGGCTTTCCGGTGGTAAAACTGGGAATTGCACAGCTCTTGGAATGCAACATATATCAGTGGTCTTCGGCCGCCATCATCGTCAAAAATCTGTGTGGCTATAACCTTGCACTTTAAGCAATGACGGGACATATCAAACTGATTAAAGGTATGGGACAGACTTGGTGCCTCACCCCGCCCCCCCCCCCCCCAAAGATGATTAGGGGGGGGGCAATCCCTCTCCCCGTCGTGCGCACGCCTATAGCGAAGGCCACAAAACGAACAACGTGCCAGACGGGAGGGAAAACGACGCTTAACAACCAGCGGTGATGGGCCAGTAAAATGACGCGAACTTTTTACAGCAAAGCTATATAGTGCTAGAATGAAAGAGCACTCATGTGGACAAGATTTAGGGTGACAACGCGTCCGACAGAGCCGCCATTTTGTGTCAGAGCACGCGGACGCGCGCTATGGCAGACGCTTTGATTATCTGAATTCGTTGTTTCAATTAAAGCTTATTATTTCTGCAGTTTCACGCGCGTGACAGGGGTAAAAGCGGGCTGCAGTCTTTTGGAGCAGCTCAGGGAGCAGGAATAATTCTGTGTCGGGAGCAGATTTATCGGGACAAACACCATTGTTAATAGCGTAGAGAAGCATTGGAACGCTGTAATGGGCCGTCCTCTCGAGCGGGTCGCCCTCTTCGCCTCTTCTCGGAGAGCACGCCCCTCGTGCTCGTGCTCGTGCTCGTGAGAGTCTGCGCTCCATCGTGACTGTCGTCGTGGTGCATCGTCGCCGTCAATCCCGCCGTCAATAAACGCCTTTACAATATAATTTTTTTTATTTCTGGTGAAGACACACACACACAAAAAAAAAATTCAACGGTTTTTACCAAACCTGCATTTCTTTTTGTTGCCACTTCGCCGCAAAGCACGTGGTCGCCATTACAGCTGACACTCGTCACAGGCGGCGGCAAGATGCGAGATGTATTTCAGTGGCTCGTGAGTGCTCGAAAGTCTCGTCGCGTTGATGTCAGGGCTACGAGTAATGAATTGGCGTTACAATGGGAAGTATGTACGCCCGAGAGCGGCTTACGGTATCGTTGGCACATTATGCTACAGGGCCGCCTAGACAACACGTATACAAAGAAAAAAAAAAGTGTGTACAATGTGCATTATTTCTTTCAGTATGTGTATTCTAGTTGTGCAGACGGCCCTCTGATTTAAGTCCTGAAGTAGAGGAGTTTATAGTATACCTCGCGGGCCATAGGCATGCGCAGGGTTCTCCATTCTCTATTAAAGGGGCGCGAGGGACACGTTTTACGGCAGCGCCCCCCCCCCCCCCTCCCCTCCACGATCGGTCAAGTCCGAAAGAACACAAGCTTTGTAATGGATACAAAAATGAAAATCAAAAGACGACGTGCTGCAATGACGGGACTGGTCCGACTGAATTAAGGTGTGGGGCCGATTTGGTGCACCCCTTGGATGATAGGGGGGGGGGGGGGCACACCGCTAGCGCGCACGCCTATGTCGCGGGCTACGTATATAGGTTAGGCGCCTATAACGTGAACACCAGGGGCGTGTTCAGAAATATTTTTCGGGTGAGGGAGGGGGGGAGGGTGTTCCGATCATAGTTTATGTATCTTCGTGCGCGTATTTGTATGTGTACGTGCATAATACACATGCAAAATTCGAAAATTTTGAGCGGGTCTAACTCCCCACTCCCCTCTGGCTACGCCACTACCGAATACAGTGTGAAAAGTGTCACATTTTACTAGCTGAAGATGGCACACCCACTAAGTTCGTACAATAGAAAAAAGTTCAGAACACCGACCCCCCCCCCCCCCTCTCTAGTCACCTTAGAAGAGGGGGGCGCAAAGTCTGTCCCATACATTGACTTAATAGGGAGGGGGGGGGGGCGCCGCGATCAACCTTCGCTTCCCCCGCCCCCTGAAGGGGAACCCTGCGCACACCTATCCACTCTCTGACTGATCACCTCATCACAAGGAGCGATTGCGGTGATCAAAATTGCCGAGAACTATTTTCGCAACAATAAAGAGGCACTAATATCCGCCTCGGTAAATGTGCAGAGATGCAAGAAAGCAATGTTCGCACTATCTCCGCGCGAATATGCCTTCGTTATGTCACAACGTCATTCCTATCATTGCTCAAATGTTTCGCAAAGTGCGAATGGAGATTGTTGTGGAAACTGAAGCTTTAATAAGGTTTTCAATGGCTGAAAGCTCGAAATGTGCTAGCAAAAGTATTCGCATGCTTGCCGCAGTGTCCACCATCAAATGAGGTGGTTGAGTGGCTACGCAAAACGTAAAGGCACGGTGGCAGCCCCTATTAAGCTGCATACCTTAAATGGGCCTTCGAAGAAGACCCCTTTTTGTGCCACGTTAACCAACGCTCACTGCACGTATACCGCCATTTTCTAAATGTCACTTGCGCGTCTTGTCCACTACAGTGCGCTATAACGCAAGAACAAAGCCAGAGGGCCTACTTCATTACGGTAAACGGCAGCAACCGATTGTAATGACGTTAAGTTAATCCCACTTCAAGAAGCCCTTATTAGCTACTTGCGATGCCACGATATGGCATCATTACAAACAATCGATGCCGTTACTTAGAAACCATGTTTTGAGGGCTGTTTGCAACTTTGTCCTTGTGTTCATAGGCGTGCGCGCGGGAGGGAGGGGGGGGGGCGCCCCCCATTCACCTAAGAGGGGGGGGGGGTGGCGCAGAGTCAGCCCCACACATTGACATAAAGGGAAGCGGGGGGCGCTGCGACTCGGGGGGTGGGGGGCGCAATGTAAGCGTCATACATTGACATTGGGAGGAGGGGGGGCGCTGCGAAGAAACTTGCCCCCCCCCCCCTGCAGGGGAACCCTGCGCACGCCTATGCTTGTGCTGTATCCAACTATAGGTCTCATAAAATTTGCGGCTTGACTGTGAATGCGCGCCCAGCCTAAATAAAGGAATATGCGGCGTATCTACGCCTTGCATATTCTTTGCAAAAAGCGGCTCAGCTCAAAAGAAAACGTGTTATCCCTTGCGCCTGCCATGTTGTTTTCAAGCAAACAGAGAGGCTGTTCGTAAAAAGGAAGCTCTTAGCGCGAGATACCATCCTCCGCCAACCTTTTGTCGAGTGAAATTTCTGTATCATGTATAAAACGGTCTGGGTTGGCGCAGTGATATGTAGTTACCGCTGTTGTGTTCTCTTGAGGATGTCTTTCTCAGCTTCCTACTTCATAGCATATTTTTACACTATAGCCTTGATTCTGATGCTGAATATTATACTGTACTCTATATGGTTACATCTGAAGCAGCGATTTGTGCGTGGATTAAAATAGAACTTCCTGCTGACATTGTTCTCTGATTTTGGTGCTGACAATTTCTTTTTTTTTGTGCCTTATCAAAATCAAAATTTCAACTCTGGTAATACATAATGAGACGGCATTTTGGTGTCAACTATCAGAATACGTTATCTAAAGGCGTATATCTATCCTAAAGGTTTAGAACGCCTCATCTATCACAGGTAAACCGAACAATTTTTTAATGTTTCTTTGACTCCAACGCCAAAACAATATTCTGAAGAATTCTTTTCCTGAGCTTCTACTATGGGCGAATGTTGGCACCGCTTCATCGTACTGACACTGCACAACCGTCTCATTCAGTTTCAATTAAAGCTTATGTCAAAGTAGCGAAAGCTACTTTGACATTGAGGAGAGCTGCTTTGACATTGAGAAAATAACATAGACGGACGATGTACGAGCCACGAACTCATTACAAGATGCCCAGCTGAAAATAATACCTGTGGTGCACATGCGCGCATAGACAAGAAAAAAAAGTGGGGGACGCTTAAGCTTCGCCTTTAAGAGTTGAACGCGATAGCGATATCCTGCCCCTAGCGCGTACTTCGACCACCGAGTACATACTTCATATTGTATGTTTCAGATGCGAAAGCATCTTATGCTCGGGGCAGTGTCCGTTCTGCGGCGTCCGCACCCATACTGCGCATGCCAACTCTTCCACCTCTCCTTGCGTGAGCGCGAGGAGGTAGCAGGAGGTGGCGTGAGCGCCGCCTCCGCTTCGTTTCTCCTCTCCCGTTTCTCTCTCTCCGCCACAGCTGTGCGCTCGTATATAATGCGGCGCGCGCTCGCCCCGTTGCACTCTCCTTCGCAACGGCGCTATGGACGCTCGCGAAGCTGAACGTAAACGGCAACGCCGGCAAGCGAATCTCGAAGCTGCGAGGCTGCGAAAGCGCGCGTTCGCTGTGCTTCCGTCATTCTCTCTCTGTGCAACGGTGCGCGAAACGCCATGAACAACGTCATTGTCGGCGCTAGTTGCAGCGGCAGCGCCACCGCCGCGGAGCAGAGGAAGGCTCGGGAAGCGGAACGTAAACGTCAGTGTCGGCAAGCGGTAATTCAAACGCCTCGACAACCACCGTCTCATGAATCACATAAGAGAAACGAAAACTCGATGCGCACCCCCCGCAATGCTTTCGCATCCCACCATGGTTGCCCGTAGGGGGAGATGATGTTTACTCGAGAAGATCACATTGTGCATTTCTGCAACGTAACTGACAAAGTGCAAAGTGGTCGCATAGCCGCAGCACACCGAGCTTTGGTGTCTGCCTTCTCTGTGTCGGTCTTGCGTGGCCGCCCTCGTTGTCGTGCACCACTTGACACTGATGCCCCACCATAGGCGAGCGCACAGAGGGGGCAAGGGGGGCGCCCCCCCCCCTAATCACCTAAAAGGGCGGGCACAAAATCTGCCCCGTACATTGACCCTTCTATTTAGCTAGCTAGGAGGGGGGGCGCGAAATCTGCCCTATACATCAATTTACTAGAGGGGGGTCGCTGCGATGAACCTTTGCCCCCGCCCCTGATGGGGAACCCTGTGCACGCCTATGTGCCCCACCAAAACTGGCCGATGAGGAAGAAACCGTAGTGCGGTTGGCGCTTGTAGACGACACAGAATCCATCACAAGCGTGCCAAGAGCCCGGTGGCGTGAGGGAATGTCTGTGCGCGTGACATTTTTTTTTTCGAAGTATCATTGTACCCACTACGTGTGTGTAACAGCTAGAATGAGCGCAATAAGGTGTGCGCCTTATGTATAAAATGGGTAGCATGCTTTAAACCAGGAGCAATTATGCGCGAGCACGGCGGAAGAAAAGAACTTTCCTTTCTCCGTGTGCGCGAGAAACATTTACGAAGTTGCGATGCACCCGCTACGTGGTCTTAAGAGAATACTTGCAGTAATGTGTGCGCCTTTTATAATGGGTGGCAGGCTTTGAACCGCGAAGTGGTTAGGATATTCATGTGGCGTGACGCCCGATGGCAATGTACGCTTGTACCACGCAATATTACTGCGATATTACATCTCGTACCGTGACAGCTGTATACATGCAGGACGCATATGTTTGTGAAGCATGAAAGTACTTTCAGTGCAGTTCCAAGCACAGGCGCGGATGTGTGGTAGAACATCTGCTTGCCACGCAGATGGCCTGGGTTAGATTCTCACTCGGTCCCAACATTTTTATTATTTATTTTATTCGCAGCTTCCTTGATTTTCCGGTCACGGACAAGATGATGATTTTTCGCTCACAGACAACGACGCCGACGCTGAATTTCTGCGAAATGAGCTCTTTAACGCTCTAGCGTTAAAATCTAAACACAGCGGGCCATGCCAACAGCAAAACTATATCAGATGCAAGAGTGGGGCATGTTAACATGTGCCAGAAAAAAAAAAAGACGTCTGCAGCATGAAACTCTAGTTGAGGCTCCTTTTAAATTAGGCCTATTCATACGGCTTTGGGAAAAACCAACCTCCTCATAAAGGTTTATTTAAGCGTTCTCGATGTTGTTATCACCATTGTTCAAAATTTCCTGCAACCCTGGGTCGCGCAACTGACCCGAAATCACGCGCCTCCATTGAATGCTGCAGTGCGTCCGCAAAAGCTCAGGTGCAAAATCGTGCCGTGCGCAGTGCGCGCCGACGGCGGACGAGGAGAATCGAGGAAGAAACGTGCGCGCAGAGGAGAGTGTTGCTACTTTCCTAGATCAAGGGGACTTAAAGGGACACTAAAGTAAAACAATGAATCGGTTTAGATTGAGAAATTGTTGTATGAGAACTATGATGGCGTTAATTTCACCATCATAAGTTGATTAATAGAGGAGAAAATCAAGGTCAAAGTACAAGTTTTAAGTTTCGCGGCCGAATATCCGCACGTGACGTAACAAATTTTAAAGTCTATTCGTCGTATTTGGACGACATTGCCTCAACGAAATTTTCTGAAACTTGGTACGTTAAGAGCATGACTCGCTCAGAGGTAAATCTAATTGACTTTTACAGGTCCAACGCTGTAGAGGATAGCGGGACTGCTTGCAGTAGGTGCGTTCGCACCATGAAATAGTCCAATGATGTTACCACCCGTAGTGCGGTTTCCTTTCGTCTGTAGGCTGAGTAATAAACGACGACGCTTTGTGCTTCAGATATAAAAAAACCGCATGGTACCGTTGTCAATAACTTGTTCTGGATCGCTTGGCGCCTCTTACTTTTCGTTTTTTTGGTGTTTTATTTGCAGCTCATCATGAAGCATCATGCGCGGGCTCGTGCTCGGCTGGCACGAGCGTTTACAACGACGAAAGCCAAGCGAGAGACGCGCGTACTCACACATCTTGCTGGCCGAACTGCTTGCATAGCTTCCGCAGCGTGGCACCTGATGTAATCAACGGAGTGTAAGTACAGTTTCGCTGCTAAAACAACTGCTCAGCGCACCACACTACATACGAAACAAGACAATGCAGACACCAACTGTCGACTGCAAATGCGCATAAGGTTGGAAAAAAAGAGATGCCTGTGCCGTCAGAATGCTCCAGCGATATTTAAACCCATGCCAATGAAGGAATGAACATTTCGAAATATAGTGTACGAATGATTAAACTACCTCATGCTGGGTAATTAGTGCAGCTTTGCTCCAACCTCCATAGACTAAGCAGTGATGCTGAGCACGTATTTAGGAAGCTAGAAAGGGCAATGCAGTAGTCGATAAGAAAACACGTACACCATATGGGAGTTCTTTTTCACACAGTAGCAGTGTTTTTTCGCAATGCTTCAATGCCATAGTCATGAAAAAAAAAAAGTCACAGCTGCACACTAGTGAAAGGTATGGCAATAGTGATAGACCTCGAAAAACTGCATACCACTGCAGCTGAGGACACAGTGAGAAAAAAGGTGGTTGGTGGAAAAACGTCAAAAGCATCCACACCTTGGATGCCAGCAAAATGGGTTGCAATGACAATGCCGCAAAAATTTACACAGTTACCATTGAATTAATAGAATGAGTGCCCTTACAGCAAAAATTACAGCGAAATGAAATTAATTCCGTTCTGATATATTTTTATATCCTCGTAATTAAGGAGAGCTCAAATACAGATGTTCGCAATTCCACAACATGCATTACACTGCATCGCATATAACACCATTACTGGATGGAGTCCATAAAGTGGAGAGCAGAAATGACAGTAGTTAAGAAGAGGACGTAAGACGGACGAGGGTTCTTAAGGGGAGTGGCATTACTGAATGTGAAATGAATGCGAATACAACATTATAGGGCGCAGTCTGACACGCGAGAATAATGCGTGTGACCTTCAGTGTGCCTTGCATCGAAAATGGACACGTTGATCGCGAGAAGGAAGAAGGGCGCGCGATGGCGGCGTTGTGCGAAGAGGTCACTACTCGGGAATTTCGAGGCTTCTTGCAAAGCGGTCTTTTAACTATCGATGAGACTGAATCCGAAGAATTATTGAAAGTGGCTTTAAGGGCAGTGGATATTGAGCAGCGGCTGCAAGCATACGTGTTTGTGAGAAGATAGTACAGATTCAGGTTTATCATGAGCGAAGTATCTTCCGGACTAGGAGGCTCAACCACTAGTGGCTCAGCTTGTTAGAAATAAATGTTTTGTTCTCTCTCTCTGTCATGTGCGCTGTAGCAAATACCTGAGTTGCAAGACCAACAAGCGAGCCAACAGCAATCACTAGTGATACCGTGCACTGGCACCAATGCTAAAGGTGTCAATAATTTGAGCACAGGAAGTAGTCAAGGGAGACATTTCCATGGTACTATCCATCTCCTTGGCTCTTGTCTTCCATGTCCACCTGGTAGTAAAATGGCTGGACGAAGGATTTAGGCTGCACAAACAATATGCGTCCTTTCGTAGAAAGTGTAATGAAATGGTGTGATCTGCATGTCATGAAGGATGCTCAAGAAGTAAGAATATGATGGAGAGCCTGCTTTGGAGGGTGTTTGATCAGAAACAATCTATTTGTTGGACAAGGGGATTTTCTTCCAACACACATGAAGAACAGTTTATCGATTTCTTCCATAAGAGACACACACTAATCTTACTTGGTAACCTTCGACTTTCAGTCTTCTATTGCACGGGATTGTCAAGCGTACATATCAGGTTTTGTGCAACCGCGGAAGAGCTTCTGTTCCCATTGAGAAAAGCTTACGTGATCGACCATCATCATATATCCAGAGTGTCTGCGTTAGTCTGTGAAGCATTCCTGCTTGGTTGGTTGGTTGGTTCCTTAGGGGAATAGCTCAACCCACTACGGGGGATCGGCCACGAAGCGTGCGGCAGTAGAATTTGTGAAAATATAAAATAAAAGGAATATGCGAAAAAGATAATTTACAGTGAAGAAAAAATGTGAGGCTAATTTTGATTTTTTCTTTTCTTTTTAATGGAATGTTAATTAAACGAGTGTTAAATAACAAAATTAAATAAATAAGCAATTACAGAAATTTAAGTAAGTAAATGAAATTATATATTTCTACTTATAATATTAACATGGCAGTCTCTTTGTTTTTTTTTAATATAAATGAATATGGCATCATATGTGCCCCTGTTGCATTGCCCCAGTGCCGACGCCTTCAGGGAGAGTAATGCCAATGTGGAAAGCTCAAGGCCTACTACAAGGACAAGTGATGAAACCTTTCTTTTTTTTTTGGGGTACGACAATATGGGGTACACCAAATTAGGATTGGTGACTGAAGAATCTGAGAAAGGCAGGCAGAAAAAATGGGTTTTGAAAAAATACAACATGACCGCGTATTTTATGGATAAGCAACAAGCCTGCTCTATGCTGAAATAGATTCTAGGAGAGCGGCACACCAAAGAGAAAGACGAGGCAACAAGGAGTGCTGTTCTTCATGTTCCCTCGTCTCTCGTGTTTGTCTTTTGGCGCGCTGCTCTCCAAAAACTCATTCATGCACCAACTGACCCGGCATTGCATTTTATTGGAATATCTTGAAATGTTTGTCAGTTAGAGAAATGAACGCTGTTACCTGTACTGTAGCTTTAGTTAGCAAAGTGAATGAAAATCGCTCTTTGCTTTCATGAAATTTTTAGTTGAAAGCATAGGCGTCAAATATTAAAAAGTCAAATATCAGATGTTTTGGCCTGACGAAATCCAGGTTGAATGTAAAGTACAAGAAAGTTTTCTCTATCAGCTTCGTGAAAGAAGTGTCACTTATTCTGCAAGATACCACAGTGGCATGAAATTAACCTTACAGCCTGTTATACAAAAATGTGCAAAAACAATACTTAGGGTGATATTAGGGTTAGCTTGCAGAGTGATATCTACCTTACGCAGCAGCTATCGCCCTGTGATCAAGTCAAACTTTGTGTTGCCAACTGTAATAGCACCAAAGGAGCAGGAAACATATCGAACGCGCCAGGACTGTAGCAAGAAATTTTTTTCGGGGGAGGAGGGGAGGCACTTGCTGAAGGCCTTGGCTATTTGAGAGAAACACCTATTTTCATTATTTATTGTCGGTTAAATGCCCCTCTACCAAAATTTCACGAGGGGGGAGGGGCCCTGGGCTTCCCTCCCCCCTCTCCTGGCTACGGGCCTGGAATGTACGCGTTGATTCAGCCAGTGCTACGCATTGACCAAATAATTGACGAAACAGGCGGCTGCTTACCGAGTTCATGAATCGACCTTTGAATCGACCTTCACGACGAATACAAATATTCAATGACCTTTCTGATACCTTTCGGTTTGTTTAAATACAACTAATTGGCCTTCAATTGAAAAGCTCCGAGGCATGATATACGTTGATCGAATTATTATGACTCCATATCGGAAGATGGCCACATTTCACATCGTTGACAAGCGGTAGACATCTTCAGTAATGCTTAGATAAAGATAACCATAAAAAATATGAATTCGGTTAATTCTTCAAGGAAGCGGTTACCTTACAAATATTATTGTCTTACAGGTAGTGAAACGACACTAGGGAAGTATCGATCAAACGCATTTCTGAGCTGACCGAACAATAAGATCTACATCGTCTGCACTTGCGAGGACAAACTGGCTGAAGGCGCTGAACACGCTGAAGAGTAAATGCTTAACATGACGCATGAAAAGGCAGTTTTTTTCCCTTGTACTGCAGTGTGAGAGAGCCCATGAACAATCTGACGAAGTTACATTATCCGACCCGCTGTTAACTATCCTAGACTTCCCGAAACCCGACAAACTCAATGCTGGTGCGTAGTACAGAGCAGTAGCAGTACGGATGTCAAAGAAATAACAACGAGCATTCCGAACGACTGCCTAATAGTATGCATTCATGAAAGCGGCGGTTACTCACACACACCACACACACACAACACCAACACACACACACACACACACACCCACACACACACACACACACACACACAACACACACACACACACACACACACACACACCACACACACACCACACACACACACACACACACACACACACACACACAACACACACACACACACACACACACACAAACACACCACACCACACACAGCACCACCCACCTCACACCACACACACACACACACACACACACACACACACACACACACCCACAGACTCCCTATAGTAAAGGTGAATGTTTCCGCCCTCTTCGACAGCAGTTTTATAAGGTAATATGTTGGGCGAGTTGGTTTATGGAAGCAGTTTTATGAGCAGTTTTATGACAACAGTGCTTTGTGTGTCCAAAGTACGAGGGAGTGTTGTGCGCTCGCGCACTGTTGGGGCAAACTATAGGCAGTGTCCTGCGCCTCTGTTCTCTCTGTGTTCGTACGTGTTGAGTTTACTCACTGCACAAACGTACACACACTGCATTGACCCTTTCAGCCACTGCAGTCAAAGTCATTGCGAATGCACAGAATCCATCACAGGCGTGTGAAAATCCCGGTGGCGTGAGGGAACGTCTATGCGCGTGACATTTTTTTTGATGTACCCGCTACGTGTGTGTAAGAGAATTCGCGCACAAGTGTGTGTGCCTTTTGATATGGGTAACTAACGATGCATCCACTACGTGTTTCTAGGGGAACATCCGCGTGATCAAGCCATCTCTCGGAAACGGCGGGAAAATTACGGTGCACCATTGCAACGCCTCCAAAGGATGGTGCGACCACACTGCGCGCCCGTCTTTTTCGGCGGCGGTGGTAGCAAGAGTAGAACGCGATAGCGTAATCGGGCCGTGTTCGTATCGCCTTCCCAATCGCTAGCCGGCGTTCGCTTTTTGGTGGAGACCTAAACCGTGCCGCAAGGAAAGCCAGAGTGAGGACGCGCTCCTGCTCATATCTTCATTTGCATCTACTTCGAATTTTCACTCACGGACAACCCTGCTTTCTCGCTCACAGCCAAAGACGCCGCCTACGACACCGACACCGGAATTTCTCTGAAACGAGCGCTTTAACGCTATCGCGTTAAATGCGCATTTGACTGGTTGTGCCATCGAATGAACCGAAGTTTGAAATGCCACAATGATACAGGTAAGGATCCTCGTTTGTACTGGGTTTGAAGCCTAGAGTAAGGCGTTTTTACACCTAGGATTTTTCGGGAGCCAGATTGCCGATTTGTGAGAGCCGATTTTCATCGCTTACTCTTACAAAGAACGTTGGATATATAACTAACTTTTGGTCCCGATGCTGCTTCGTTTTAACGAGTGTCGACTGTATGTTTCTCGTTATTTGTCCATTACGTACCAGTTAACTTGAATTCCCAGTGCATGCATATTACTGACCAGCTAGTAACTATGCAAGGACAAACTTCCGCAGTTTTTCGGCAGGTCTTTGGGACGTCAACGAGCCGCCCAAGAACTCGCTTCGCGTCTTCAAACACGCGCTGAATCGTACGTACCTTACGTATATCTAGGACGTGTGCGAGATGGATTCGAAGATGTCAAAAGGTGGTAAGGTCGCCCACGTCATTGGGGGTATTGAAACAGAAAACCAAGAGAGGAACGCTGTGTGCAAGCGAGGCTATAAATACGTTCTCTTGTTATTAATAAATGATTCTTATTAATAAATGATTCCATGTATCGCGCGCGCGATACATGGTATCAGAAGTGTGGCTCGCTCCCGGGACCATGACCGGCCTACGCCCTTCTGGGCCACCGCAAGTAGGCGGCAACGCGACAACGCTCTGGCCGACTTCCAAGAACAGCATCGAGCTGCACCTGCTGATAACAACGCATCGCGTGAAACCACGCAGTAAAGAGCAGAAAGCTGCATTTTTTTACAGCGATGCTGTATACGTTTACCACCCAACGATTTTGTCTTCGTGAACAAAAAAAAAGAAAAAGAAAACGCGTGGGCAAGAAACGCATGGTCAAAAAGCGGCGTCGTGCTCGGGCAGCTGTTTCAAAGGTGCAGATTTGAAATTTGATAGATGCTCTCGACACCGCTCCTCAAACGCGTGGGCGAAACAAAAGTGTCGGGCTCGGACGCTTCGTTTCAAGGGTGCAGCTTTTTAAATTTAAAGGGCCCCTCACCAGGTGACATAACGAATTTTAGTTAGACATTGGAAGTTGTTGCGAGCCCAATAAAGAGCATTATGCCACAAGAATTTTTCTAATCGGCCCGTTAGAAGCTGAGCAAAACAATAATTTGTAGCGGCGCGAAACCATGATGCGAGGAGGCGAGCTGCAAACCCTTGCCGCTCGCCCCGTGTAGCCTTCGCAAGCCAAGACCCTTCACTGCCCTCTTCGGCACGCGAGCAGGAATATCACATAACGCATACGCATGAACACGTCATGCGCACACAATGTCACGAGCGCATGACGTGCACGAACCAGCCCGAGCGGTGTTGTGGCGGCGTTCTTTGCGCTTCATCTTTGCAAGTTATACCGAATGCGCCCACGCCGGTCACTTGGCTTTCAACCGATTACCGAGCACGAAAGCTGCGACATTTGTACGGACGCGAGACTAGCGGTGTGCCGCATGAACATCTAGTTAGGCGCGGGAGCATAAAGGAGCCTAATGAGCGCTGGAACGCGGTGGAAAATTAGTTTCGTTGTAAAGGGTGGCGCCTGCACGATGCGCAAAGCTCGAGAACGTGCTTGAGAAGACGAACGCGAGCGAAACCGAGGTAGATTAGTCTCGAATCTCGCTGCGATTCGCAGTAAATATTAAAAAGTAAAACGCACACATTCCGTCTGTGTGTTTTATTATTGCTCTCAAGTTTTATTCATCCACTAAAGCAACAAATTACACAAACTACGCGTCGTGTCAAATAATTATCGCAGTGTCACGTGCTGCTGTTGGCGACCTCAGAGCACAGTCGTCTACGTAGAGGAGCGACGTCACAGCACTACCAACCATGTAGGGCCATTCCAGCATGTATGTACAGTGCCGTCCACTCTTAGGGTGAACACGGCTCAGCGTGGCCGCGCTCTGCGGAGCGCCAGTGCATCCAGCCGACGCCGGTCTGGCACGCCCGTGATCGCTTCCCTGTAGTACAGCAAGAGGAGCACGTTCCCAAGCGTCTGCGCCGTTTCGTTTCGATGCGCAGAGCGCGGCCATGCTGATCCGTGTTCTACGTCATCCCCACATCCTCTGGGCGCGTGGCCGCGAGAAGAAGGGCAAGCAGCGTTCAGCTTGAAGTTTGACCCACTTACGCGGCGCGTAGCGTTGCAAATTTTGGCAGATGTAATTGTGAACGCCCAGTGCACGCATTGCGCTCGTCAGCTCAAAATTGTCGAACATGGTGAGGGGACCTTTCATGGAAGTTCTTCTCCGGAGTCCGCTCTGCTATTTTAACAGCATTCGCTTCAACCCACTGACTTTTGAATGTCTCCCGGACGAAGGCGAGATAGACGAAGACGAGATCGAGAGTCTGATGGACGTCGATGACTTAGATGACCCAAAGCAATGCGTCATGGCTATGAACCCGTCGAGTCAGACAGTTGTGTACGATGAAAGATGCATCGCCGATCTGCCAAATCAGACGCACTTCTTGGCCGTCGCTACCGGTGAAGTTCAGACGCCAACCTCACTTCTGTGCGATTCTAATGCGTAAGACCATTCAAGCGGCGTCGCAATGGGTAATCGTTCTGGGTGTCGCTTATAGCTTCGCTGTTCAACTGCTTTCACAGCGTGAATCGGAGCCATTTTTTTTTAATTTCAGGGGTCAAAGGGCAATTGACGTGTTTGAGACTCTGAACCGGACTGCGGCAGAAGTATAGTTTTATCGCTTTTAAGAACACCATGTGATTAGCGGTGTCGAAATGTGAGCCTATATGTATTCCCGTTTTCTTTCGAATAAAATCAGTTGTCAGTAGGCGTCGTCCATGTCACTTCTTGCTGTTCGTCCTCTTTTGCGCCTGATTCCTTTCTTAAACATGCACCAACTAGCCCCAGCAAAAAGTTCTACTTGAATACTTCTTGTAGCAGTGGGCCGTCAATATGTGTTTCCTCTCCTACGTCAAAAATGGCCGCCCTCGTCACCTAGCATCACATGGTCGACCTGTCGCGCCAGACATATATCGTTCTGCCTTAAAAAGGGCCTTGTCCCAGGTGAAATCATCGCTCTCTTCGGCGCGGTTCGACCTTCCTACGGGCACATGAAGCGCCTGAGCAAGATTCTACGTTCTGAACTGTGGAGGCAAGTACGTTTATTTTTTGACTGCTTGCGAGCTACTTGCCACACCTATTATCCGGAAGGGATAGCAGAGAAGCAGTTCCAGACCTACAGGACGCTTGCAGGGCAAACTGTGGAATTCTGGTGGCGTCACATGTTAAACAACACGCCCAAGCCCCCTGACAAGAACAAAAATTCCAGCGGGGTTGTAAAAGTCCTGGGTCAAGCAGAAGTCACAGAAGAAGTTAAGAGAGTACTGGCTAAGGGACCGAAGTTCAGTCTGGAACCGGGGACTGCTGCGCATGAGCTCCTGTCGTTGAACAGGCGTGTTGCGTGGAAGGCGTCTTCAGAAGATCATGAGCGATGCCTGCTGGACGGAGTGAACGCCCTGTCAAGAATTACTTTGAAGATAAACCGAAGGAACCGGTCCGGGATCAACACCGTCGTCACCTTTTTCAAGGAGAAAAGTCTGCGGCTTCTTCAAGCGGATAAGGAAGGGAGCTTCATTGTGGTCCCGCATGGAATCTACAATGAAAAGGCCCGGCACGCCGTGGAAAAAAATTTCGCTCAGTCAAGCCTGAAGCCCACAAGGGTGAAGTCACAGGCAGTGTCCCTCTGCAGGAGACTGGGACTGGAAAAGACAGCTAACGCCATTAGTAAGTGCAAACAAAAATCATTAAGCATATTTTTTACCGCGAAGACCCACAAGGAAGATGTTCCGTTTCGTAGCATTGTTAGCGAGTGTGAATCTTGGCAACGTCATGTAAGCCAGTTTCTCTTAAAACACCTGAAAACGCTGAACGTAGTCGATCTATTCGAGACAAAGAACTCAAGTGATGTGATAGGTTTTTTGGAATCTTGTGGCAATATAGGGACTTTTTTTCTCGGTCGATGTTAAAGAACTTTTTTACTCTATTCCGCACAAAGAGCTGTTCGTAGCCGTTCAGTCTTGCATTGAAAGCAAAGTACGTGCTGTGTCCTTTCAGAATTCGGTTGGAATGTCAGTGGATAAGTTTCTTAGTTTACTACAGTTCTACCTGAGTGCGTCGTTAGTGCAGTTCGAGGATCGATTGTACAGTCAAAGAAAGGGCATCTCTATAGGGTCCTGTGTAGCCCTAGTGCTAAGCAGTATCTTCCTCTCTGAAGTTGATGGAATTTTAGATAAGATGTTTGACAAAAGGAAGGTACTTAAGGTATTTAGGTACGTTGATGATTTTTTAATAGTGTTAAAAAAACAGGATCCATCAGAACCTCCAGGCACTCTAGAAGAAATTCTGGAAGTGTTCAGAGAAAATAGTCACGGGTTGGAATACACGTATGAACTACCAGAAAGCAATGTTACAATTTTTAGACCGGGAACTAACCTTAGGAAAAGATAATAATAATAATAATAATAATAATAATAATAACAACAATAATAATAATAATAATAAATAATAATAATAATAATAATAATAATAATAATAATAATATAATATAATAATAATAATAATATATCTGGGGTTTAACGTCCCAAAACCACCATATGATTATGAGAGACGCCGTAGTGGAGGGCTCCGGAAATTTTGACCACCTGGGGTTCTTTAACGTGCACCTAAATCTAAGTACACGGGCCTCAGACATTTTCGCCTCCATACCTTAGGAAAAGAAGAGGTGCACTGGATGTACAACCCCTGAGCACAAAAAGAGCTCTTGTCTTATCAGTCAGCGCACTCGAAGACCGTAAAAAGAGGCATCGCCACAGCGGCATTGGAGTCCGCTATCAAAAAATCATGTCAACATTGCATGCAAAGCAGTTTCCAACACCAGATTGAACGACTACAAAGGGTAGGCTATCCTCACACAGTGCTCACAGCAATAGTGGAGTCCTTGCTCCAGAAAATTAAAGGCAAATAAACAAGAATACACACATCAGAAGAATACAGGAGTGTGAGACCAGTAGTACAACCCTACTCTCACCGCGTAGCTCACAACCTGAAGAAAGTCGCAAGTAAATACAAGGTTCCGGTAGTGTTTTCAGCCCCTTTTAAACTTGCTTCCCTGTGCCCTCGGATTAACAACAGGAAAGAAAACAAAAAGAACTGCGGAACCCAACACGCAAGACCATTTCTCACGCGCAAGGAAAATGTGGTGTATCAGATCCCGCTGTCATGCAATAAGATTTACATAGGACAAACGGGGCGTTGTCTAAATGAGCGGTTGAGAGAACATGAACGTTCATTTGACAAAGGCACTGGGTCCAATTTAGCAATACATTGTAAAGCCTGCGGGTGCGTTCCTCGTCTAAAGGAAACTTTGGTTTTGGGTAGGAGTCGAGACAAAGTTGCACGCGAGCTGAAAGAAGCCTTCTGTATCAAAGGAAAGGGCGTTAACTGCGCCAGTGAACCATAAAAAGTGTTATACGAATGCGAAATCTCCTTTTTAGAAGCACTGGGTTAAAGTAACCTTTCGCATTAGGTGGTATACCGACCGCGCATGTCTGGAAGAGGAAAAATGTTTTTATGGGTGGTTCTGTGTGATCTGTTTGCATTTTTGTTGCTGTTATCATTTATTCAATTGTTGCTCTTTCATATTCACGTTGCTTTGGCCTTATACACCACGTGTCATTGATCATATGTCCTTTTTTGTTAAAGACACGTCATCACGTATAGTTTTATCGCTTTTAAGAACACCATGTGATTAGCGCTGTCGAAATGTGAGCCTATATGTATTCCCGTTTCCTTCGAATAAAATCAGTTGTCAGTAGGCGTTCGTCCATGTCACTTCTTGTGTTCGTCTCTTTTGCGCCTGATTCATTTCGTTAAACATGCACCAACTAGCCCAGCAAAAAGTTCTACATGAATACCTTTTTTCCAACAACATTGAAAAGATTGGCGCCATATAGTCTACGCGTCCCGAACGCACACAGAAACCTAGCAAAGACACGCCGGAATTTTAAGAGTCATTCTGCATAACATTATGCTGTGAAATGTTCAATGATTATGTCATCGAAAGACAAATCGTTATTAAAACCGACCCCAACCTATCAGTGACGATTTCATAGAAATAAGTAGGTTCATGCCATCGCGTCTGCAACATCTACTCAGCTGCTGAAATATAAATTTGATTTTCAGTATGTTGGTTGTTGCGGACACCATGTCAAAAATACCATCACAGAAACAACCAGAGAAATGCACAACGGACGTTAAATTTCATGTTGTGGACTGCCTCGGTCGTGGACAAAGCGGAAGCCGCACAGTGAAACGGGGAATGGCGGCTCGAGCGTGAATAGGGCCGAAAGTCATCCTGCAAAGAGAGGTTGCCACATACACCCATAGATGGCGTAACTGCCTCGGTCGCGGACAAAGCGGTAGCCGCACAGTGAAACGGGGAAGGGCAGCTCGAGCGTGAATAGGGCCGAAAGTCATCCTGCAAAGAGAGGTTGCCACATACACCCATAGATGGCGTAACTGCCTCGGTCGCGGACGAAGTGATATTCGCAGAGTGAAACGAGGAAGGGCAGCTCGAGCGTGAATAGGGCCGAAAGTCATCCTGCTAAGAGAGGTTGCCAGATACACCCATAGATGGCATAACTGCCTCGGTCGCGGACAAAGCGGTAGCCGCGCAGTGAAACGGGGAATGGCAGCTCGAGCGTGAATAGGGCCAAAAGTCATCCTGCTAAGAGAGGTTGCCAGATACACCCATAAATGGCGTAACTGCCTCGGTCGTGGACAAAGCGGTAGCCGCACAGTGAAACGGGGAATGGCAGCTCGAGCGTGAATAGGGCCGAAAGTCATCCTGCTAAGAGAGGTTCCCAGATACACCCATAAATGGCGTAACTGCCTCGGTCGCGGACGAAATGATATTCGCAGAGTGAAACGGGGAAGGGCAGCTCGAGCGTGAATAGGGCCGAAAGTCATCCCGCAAAGAGAGGTTGCCAGATACACCCATAGATGGCGTAACTGCCTCGGTCGCGGACGAAGTGATATTCGCAGAGTGAAACGGGGAAGGGCAGCTCGAGCGTGAATAGGGCCGAAAGTCATCCTGCAAAGAGAGGTTGCCACATACACCCATAGATGGCGTAACTGCCTCGGTCGCGGACGAAGTGATATTCGCACAGTGAAACGGGGAATGGCGGCTCGAGCGTGAATAGGGCCGAAAGTCATCCTGCAAAGAGAGGTTGTGCCACATACACCCATAGATGGCGTAACTGCCTCGGCGCGGACGGAAGTGAGATTCGCAGAGTGAAACGGGGAAGGCAGCTCGAGCGTGAATAGGGCCGAAAGTCATCCTGCAAAGAGAGGTTGCCACATACACCCATAATGGCGTAACTGCCTCGGTCGCGGACAAAGCGGTAGCCGCACAGTGAAACGGGAATGGCAGCTCGAGCGTGAATAGGGCCGAAAGTCATCCTGCAAGAGAGGTTGCCACATACACCCATAGATGGCGTAACGTCCTCGGTCGCGGACAAAGCGGTAGCCGCACAGTGAAAACGGGGAATGGGCAGCTCGAGCGTGAATAGGGCCAAAAGTCATCCCGCAAAGACAGGTTGCCAGATACATCCATAGATGGCGTAACTGCCTCGGTCGCGGACAAAGCGGTAGCCGCACAGTGAAACGGGGAAGGGCAGCTCGAGCGTGAATAGGGCCGAAAGTCATCCTGCAAAGAGAGGTTGCCACATACACCCATAGATGGCGTAACTGCCTCGGTCGCGGACAAAGCGTAGCCGCACAGTGAAACGGGTATGGGCAGCTCGAGCGTGAATAGGGCCGAAAGTCATCCTGCTAAGAGAGGTTGCCAGATACACCCATAAATAGCGTAACTGCCTCGGTCGTGGACAAAGCGGAAGCCGCACAGTGAAACGGGGAATGGCGGCTTGAGCGTGAATAGGGCCAAAAGTCATCCCGCAAAGACAGGTTGCCACATACACCCATAGATGGCGTAACTGCCTCGGTCGCGGACGAAGTGATATTCGCAGAGTGAAACGGGGAAGGGCAGCTCGAGCGTGAATAGGGCCGAAAGTCATCCTGCAAAGAGAGGTTGCCAGATACACCCATAGATGGCGTTACTGCCTCGGTCGTGGACAAAGCGGAAGCCGCACAGTGAAACGGGGAATGGGGGCTCGAGCGTGAATAGGGCCAAAAGTCATCCCGCAAGGACAGGTTGCCACATACACCCATAGATGGCGTAACTGCCTCGGTCGCGGACGAAATGATATTCGCAGAGTGAAACGGGGAAGGGCAGCTCGAGCGTGAATAGGGCCGAAAGTCATCCTGCAAAGAGAGGTTGCCAGATACACCCATAGATGGTGTAACTGCCTCGGTCGTGGACAAAGCGGTAGCCGCACAGTGAAACGGGGAATGGCGGCTCGAGCGTGAATAGGGCCAAAAGTCATCCTGCAAAGAGAGGTTGCCACATACACCCATAGATGGCGTAACTGCCTCGGTCGCGGACAAAGCGGTAGCCGCACAGTGAAACGGGGAATGGCGGCTCGAGCGTGAATAGGGCCAAAAGTCATCCCGCAAAGACAGGTTGCCAGATACACCCATAAATGGCGTAACTGCCTCGGTCGCGGACGAAATGATATTCGCAGAGTGAAACGGGGAAGGGCAGCTCGAGCGTGAATAGGGCCGAAAGTCATCCCGCAAAGAGAGGTTGCCAGATACACCCATAGATGGCGTAACTGCCTCGGTCGCGGACGAAGTGATATTCGCAGAGTGAAACGGGGAAGGGCAGCTCGAGCGTGAATAGGGCCGAAAGTCATCCTGCAAAGAGAGGTTGCCACATACACCCATAGATGGCGTAACTGCCTCGGTCGCGGACAAAGTGGTAGCCGCACAGTGAAACGGGGAATGGCGGCTCGAGCGTGAATAGGGCCGAAAGTCATCCTGCAAAGAGAGGTTGCCACATACACCCATAGATGGCGTAACTGCCTCGGTCGCGGACAAAGCGGTAGCCGCACAGTGAAACGGGGAATGGCGGCTCGAGCGTGAATAGGGCCAAAAGTCATCCCGCAAAGACAGGTTGCCAGATACACCCATAAATGGCGTAACTGCCTCGGTCGCGGACGAAGTGATATTCGCAGAGTGAAACGAGGAAGGGCAGCTCGAGCGTGAATAGGGCCGAAAGTCATCCTGCTAAGAGAGGTTGCCAGATACACCCATAAATGGAGTAACTGCCTTGGTCGCGGACGAAGTGATATTCGCAGAGTGAAACGGGGAAGGGCAGCTCGAGCGTGAATAGGGCCGAAAGTCATCCTGCAAAGAGAGGTTGCCACATACACCCATAGATGGCGTAACTGCCTCGGTCGCGGACAAAGCGGTAGCCGCACAGTGAAACGGGGAATGGCGGCTCGAGCGTGAATAGGGCCGAAAGTCATCCTGCAAAGAGAGGTTGCCACATACACCCATAGATGGCGTAACTGCCTCGGTCGCGGACAAAGCGGTAGCCGCACAGTGAAACGGGGAAGGGCAGCTCGAGCGTGAATAGGGCCGAAAGTCATCCTGCAAAGAGAGGTTGCCACATACACCCATAGATGACGTAACTGCCTCGGTCGCGGACAAAGCGGTAGCCGCACAGTGAAACGGGGAAGGGCAGCTCGAGCGTGAATAGGGCCAAAAGTCATCCCGCAAAGACAGGTTGCCAGATACATCCATAGATGGCGTAACTGCCTCGGTCGCGGACAAAGCGGTAGCCGCACAGTGAAACGGGGAAGGGCAGCTCGAGCGTGAACAGGGCCAAAAGTCATCCCGCAAAGACAGGTTGCCAGATACACCCATAGATGGCGTAACTGCCTCGGTAGCGGACAAAGCGGTAGCCGCACAGTGAAACGGGGAATGGCAGCTCGAGCGTGAATAGGGCCAAAAGTCATCCCGCAAAGACAGGTTGCCAGATACACCCATAGATGGCGTAACTGCCTCGGTCGCGGACAAAGCGGTAGCCGCACAGTGAAACGGGGAATGGCAGCTCGAGCGTGAATAGGGCCAAAAGTCATCCCGCAAAGACAGGTTGCCAGATACACCCATACATGGCGTAACTGCCTCGGTAGCGGACGAAGCGGTAGCCGCACAGTGAAACGGGGAATGGCGGCTCGAGCGTGAATAGGGCCAAAAGTCATCCCGCAAAGAAAGGTTGCCAGATACACCCATAAATGGCGTAACTGCCTCGGTCGCGGACAAAGCAGTAGCCGCACAGTGAAACGGGGAAGGGCAGCTCGAGCGTGAATAGGGCCGAAAATCATCCTGCAAAGAGAGGTTGCCAGATACACCCATAGATGGCGTAACTGCCTCGGTCGCGGACGAAGCGGTAGCCGCACAGTGAAACGGGGAATGGCGGCTCGAGCGTAAATATAGGACCTATAATTACCTTAGCGGGGGCGTTTCTGGTAGGGGATGTCACACGTCCTTTGACGTGCATCTCTACTCTAGAAATAACGTAGTCAGACACCCACGGAAAAGAAGAAAACATCATAGAACATCACAAGGGAAACAGAGACGAACCACAGCTCCACTGTTTGTGCACTGGTTGGAACTCGTGTTAGATTCATCGACAGTGGCTAGTGGCTTTCTGCGTTTGTTGCCTTTCGGGGATGCCTCAGGTTTGAGTGACCTAACAAGGTGCTGCACGTGTTGCAGCTGTGCAGCGAACTGTTTTATAGGATGTTCGTACTGCTCATACTCGGGAGGGATGTTTCTTTTGACACGATGTTTGATCTTCTCTTGTAGCGTTTTGTTCCTTTAAATGGAGAATGAATGTTTTCATTTCGTCAATGGGTTTCTGCTGGTCACTAATAATTTGAGGATATTTTCTTTTGGGTGCTTTGCAGTACTGAAAATTCTCAGCAGAATCACTGGGATGCGCCTGCGTTGCAGGCGAGATATTATGTAGGGACGGAACGCTTTGCACTTTTGCGGCGAAGGTCACTAATGACGCTGCGTGAGTCTCACGCTGTGTCGCGAACTGCGTTTGCGTCAGGGGCCGGCAGGGCTGGGCAGTGATACTTTGAAAGTGTATGCCGATACGTCTCAAGATACTCACGCAAGTAGTACTGGAGGCACAGATGCAAGATACTACTGCACTTATTGTATCCGATACCATACTTCCCAATTGAATCTTGAGATACTTCGATATATTCGAAAATTTATTATTATAGATCTACAGGATATAGCACAAAACGGCTGCGTGTATAGATATCTTACTGAAACTTTCCTAATTGTTACCAACTTTGTTTCATTTAAATGACAGGAATGTTAGTATCTCAAAGGTTTCTGTATACATTGCGCCAGGTATATAGTAGCTCGACTGCTGGTGCCAGTGCACTCGAAGGAGTAGGCGGCGGAGAAGCACCGTTAGTCCATTTGGAAGCGGCCCTACGCTGGCGAGGAGTAGTCGCACGCTGACTCGAAAGGCGAATCGCGTAACTGTGTCGTCACCGAATCGAATCACCGTGGACGCTGCATTTCACCGACCATAAAATATTCTACAATATTGCAGCGAAAGCCTACGCCGCGTTGAGACTACCAAAACGCTCGCAGTCGGTGCTCGAGAGTGTCGTGATGCATTGCTCGTGGCCTCCGAGATTGGCTCCGGCAACGCGCCGTTGCTGGTGTTGCTCAGGCCGTTCCATTCGCACGAGGAGCGCGTAATCAGAGAAAGTGGTGTGATAGCCAGAAGAGCGTCGGTTATTAGATGCGAAGCAGCTTATGGCGGAGTTCAATCCGGTGGTGTGCGGCGTGACCACCGTTACTGCGCATGCGCAAACTCTCTCCACACACCGTCCTCTCCACGCGCCGTAGCCAAGTTCTCTCTCCCTGGGGGGGATCGGAGATCTCTGTTGGTTCTGGTGGTGTTCCGTCATAGAAGTGGGCGGTCCGCAGCTCTCTTCAGCCGAGAGGAAGAGGACAGCCAATTGTCAAGCGTTGAGCGGCGAGCTTTCCGAAAGTAGACGCGCATCGTTTGTCCTCGGCAAGGGGACCGTATATTTCAAAACGAAGTGTTTCTCACCTTCTAATAAATAGAGTTGTTATACGAAAAGATATTGTTTTCCTTTTCAAGCTCAAACAGTTTCTGAAAGAGCAATAGGTTTGAGCGCTGATATTTATTGGTGTTAGTTTTTCTAACGTGCTCGCTATGTGAAGCCGCGCACGCGAAAAAAAAAAGAGAAAAGTAGCGGTTGGCGCAGGTTTTCAAGATGTCGTCCCACCGGAATGTCTTGCTTGGCTCCCGGGTGTCGAATTGTCAAAAGGAGCTTCTGCTGGCTTTTATAAAAGAGCACCCACAGATACGTACGCCGTCGTGCCCACTGGGGCCGTCGTTCACGAGTGAGGACCGGGACAACACGTGGCAGTAGCTGGTAGCGCTCTTGAACTAAGAAGTCCCTGCGCGTAAGACCACAGCCCAGTGGCAGGCCCGTTCATTTTGTTCGCAGTGTTCGTTTCGAGAACAGAAAGCGACGCCGCACTCGCTCATGTCTTCAAACGCATCTCGCGCCTCTAACCGCAAGAGAAGCACACGTCGCAAGCGCCATTTTCTCAAAATCAGCTGTTGCAGCAGCCGCAACCGCCGCATCATGCCGTGCGAAGCCGTTTGTTCGCTCGAGAGAACGCGTGCGAACGGTCTCGCGCTCCGTTCGTTTGTAGCAGACGACATGCTCGTTATGACGCGGTATGACGTCACCAAAAATAAAAGATCAAGCAAAAAGAAAAATGGCTACTCCCCTCAGAGACGTGGTCTTTTCCGGCTTCGGCCAATCGCGTACGCCGCCAGAATGGGTACAGAACGAACGGCGCAGAACAGAGATCTCCGATCAGCCCACTCGTTATGCCGCGATATGACGCCACCAAAAAAGAAAAGATCAAGCAAAGAAAAGAAATGGCGACACCCCCCGGCCTTGAGTGGCATCACCCGCTTCATCCAATCAGCGCGCTTGTTCTTCCCCAGGAGAATGAACAAGCGGAACGAACAGATCTCCGATCGCCCCCCCCCCCCTCCCTGGCCAGCGTTGCGTACGGCGGGGTTCGCTTGCCGACGCTGCCTTTGCGTTTGGTTCGATAACAATCTGACCGAGGTCGGTAGCATGCGCAACGAACGCCAACGGTACACGATCGTGCAAGTGCTCCGGCTTCGCGTCGCCTCGTGGTCCCCTTTAGAGGGAGGTGGTGTAATTTTTTTTGATGTTGTGCTTCTTTACTAAACTTAGGTTAAGGTCGCCATTCCGCGCAATGTAGAAGAGTTAACAGAAGGATCACACGACGGCCGGGCTGGTATTGCGACGGGAAACGCGAGGCGCGTCGTTTCTCTTCCCTTCTGGCCATGGTTTTCTCACGGTTCGAGCTGGGAACGTGGTGTGGCAGCCAGGAGAGCGTCGCAGAGCTATTTTTTATATGGATGGGTGCTATGAGCGAGGCTTGGGCTAAAGCCGTCACCTCGCGGTGACAAAATTAGACATCTTTTGAAACGCCCCGCATAGGCCGGCCGTGGCAACGGTGCAACGGCGCCTCGCCGG
>NC_051178.1:50594886-50639400 GCF_013339695.2 Rhipicephalus sanguineus | reverse complement strand
TCGCTACCATTTGTAATTTGTTCTCATTACAAATACGCCATGCCTCATTCATTTTCGGTATACTAACGGCAGAACACAACGCACGCGGCGTGGGCTCTAGTTGATACATATTCCTGAGGCTAAAATTACAGCGCAAACGCACGTCTTTGTCCTTCTTACTTCTTCTTTACTTCTTTGTCCCTGCACCCATCTGAATATGATCTCATGTCTTCGCGTATCTAATACACCATCATCAATTTCACGTTTTGGTATAGAGCTATTTTGTGTGCGCATGTCGGTAAGTTTGCCTTGGGCTTATATATGCATTGGCTTATGAAAGCATAAAGGAGTGTTAGTCGAGCTTGTGTCTTCGTTCTTCTTTCGTGGGTGTCTTGTGCGTTTGCGCTGTAACTTTAGCCTCGGGATTCTGGTCGCGGTTTGACATATATAATGATTCTGGTTCAGCCGTCTCGTTTCTTCCCTCCTGTGGCATAAGCCTACAAGAGCCCAAAGCGTTCCACTCGCTCGCGCCACCACGAGCACGGGACGCTCTTCTTTATCCCTGGTCGACTACCCACGAGTGTGCGTGGCGCTACAACCCCAAATGAAAACTAGCGTGGGTCGCCAGCGGTACGACGCAAACGCCGCGCGGGCACGATGCAGCATGGCCCGCGTCTCGCATAATTTAATTTCGCCATGTGTGGCGCCCCGTGCGTTTCACCAACGCCGCGTGCGTGTATTCTGCCGTTAGTATCCTGAGAGAACAAATCAGTGTGCCCGTTTGTGTGTACAACAGGAAATAAAGAAAAAAAAGAGGAATCTCGTAATTGTATAAGCAGCAGCTGCGTAGTGAGGGGTCGCAGGTTCGAAACCCCGGTCGAGCGCTTCGAAATTTTTTTCTTCTGAATTATTTTAATTTCTGGATTATATATATATATATAAAAAAATTATAAATTAAAAATTAAAAAAATATATATATTATATATATATATAGATATATATATATATATATATATATATATATATATATATATATATATATATATATATATATCCGGACATGACGGCGATGGCAAAAACCGCCGAGAGTGTCCATATAATTGCTATCGCAATAATTGACAGGGCGTCCAAACACGGACACAAGAAAGAGGCACGACACCAAACCCTTACTACTGCGGCGCTGGCAGAAGACAATACAAGGTCAATGTAACTGGTAGAGAAGCTTCCATAGAAGCCCATACGTCCAGAAAATGGCGGCTCATCAGCTGCTCATGGGGCTTAGCGCCATCTGGGTGAGGAGGGAACACTCCGGCGGAACAAAAATAAAACCGGATGGCGCAGTATCCGGGAAGCAAGTGACGTCATTTGTTGGCATAAGTGCGAAATTTGTATACCCCCGATCGCAAAGGACTCGCGCTAAGGCGAGCCGGCGAGTCTTTGTCGAGTGCGCTTCAAGTAAACGCCAGCTAAACTAACATCGACTCATGACTAGAAAGTGGTGTTTAAGCGTACGGCCGTTTAATTCGCGTTTTTTACTATGAAACTTATTATTGGGACTTTTATTCGGCGTTCGTGGCATATTCACAGAGAGATTAAAGCAAGCAACAGCGTAGCTCTCATATATGCAGCGTTGCTGATTTGCTTCGCACATACGCAGGTTCCTTAAAGCATATTACTTGTGCGCTTCAGTTCTAACAAGAAATGACGCGTAGTCACGCCAAAATTAGGACATTTCAGTTTTATCAATGGCCACAATAACGCAATTTTATTACACTGCACACAAGGAGCATCGTTTCCAAGTGAGGTAATAACTACAAAATGTGCGCGGACACTACGTGCATTATTTTTTGCTTTATGCTATGATAAATTACCGCTACGTGTAGAGTATACAGACATGCGAATTGTAGCGCGATAGATAACTTAGCGATCTGCTCACCGATAACAGGAATAATAGTAGGCATTGCGTGTTCGCGAAGGAAACCGGGCCGCAGGAATACTGATTCACGAAAATCCAACGAGCACAGTACTCCGAACCGTTGCCCCGGTTTCTTATCTAGAAGTCATGGGTCGCCAGGCGTACGTTTGTCGCTAACGCATCCTTGCACGGCACATCGTTTCCGCGGATGCCGAGGCAAGCGCTCGGCGTTAAGTGTTATTCGAATCGTACCGTTGCCCGTTGGACACTACTCAACTCGTTCACCAACGATGAAACACACTTCACGAGCCCGCGCACAGCAAAAATTAAATTCTCACCACAGTAATTACGACAACGCATGCAAATGCGGAACACCAAACACTTGAAGGGGCTTGTCGTCTCAGACGAACTTTACGACGCGCTTTCCATGCACACACATGGGCTGCACTGAATGATAACTTGGCTATCTCTTCAGAGGGCGCTAAGAAAAAGGTGTTTCGCAATAATTAAACACTATCATAAATTCTTTGCACATTGCACCTACATAATATTGCTGAGGTAATAAATATGTGATTTCTAAAACGTAAGAATTGCGTCGCCCTTGAATAAAACTTGGTTTTTCGCTATTAGTGTTTATTCCCTCCACACCTAGTCGCGCTTCAATCGCAGTACCCATAACTCCCCTTGCTGATGTCCCTGGCAATCGGTTCTAAACCGCTTTTCGCCCGAAGCTTCGCGACCTATTTGGATCGACCTTGGCCAATACCAGTGTCAGTCGGGCAAGTTAAGTACTCTTACGGGGAGTACGCTTCGTGACCCTGAGTGACAATTTATGGTACGCTGTGCAAAACAAGAAAGCCAATGGCGACAGACTGCGAGCGCGTTTTTCAAGATTTAGATAAAACGAATAAAAAAGGAAAATCTGATTGTCTTACGTTGAATTATGAAAGAAAATTCCTTTTTTCTTTATTCAGAAACGCATATGACGCAAGAATGTGCATCTCCCCTTGCGTGTTCTTTATTTGGCAAAGCGTACTTTAACCGAAGTGTACTGCCTTGCCCGTTTGACACTGGTGCCACTCACGTCTTAAGTTGGATAAATAGCGCTGGCAAAAATTCTTTCTTTGAATTGATGCAGGGGCTGGCGCGAACGCCAAGCCCCACTACCAAAAATTACATGCCCCATCTATCCCTGTTTGGGAAAGTGGCGTGCGTCAGCCAACCGCAGTGCAATGGTTGGCCTCGGCACGGGGCCCCGGCCTCGCTGATCACCGGACAGCCCGACACCAGGTAAGTATGCTTGTGGAATTGTCGACCAGCCTTGCCATTCCAGGGCCCATGCATCTGGAACTGTTCTCTAATACAGTCTACAGGTAAATTTAAGCGCAAGTATGCAGGTAGGCTGCATGTTTATGAAGGGAATTAGAGACCTCGGTCCGCACAGACTGTAAAGTTAAACAAGGTGGCAAAGTATTCGGAATGAGCGTTTGGATGAAAAAAATTGGGGAACGTAAGGATCGTCCAGCTTTTTTTTTTTTTTTTCGTAAGGCCTGCGTAATAAGCCACATAACGTATGTAGCCAGCATACCACAACTGGCAAAAGCAGAAACCAACCAAAATAATGCGCTCCCCGGAAGGCCTACAAACAAACGATAGAATACCAGAGTATGCGAGCGCAGACCTACTTCTTCAGTTAGGAATACATAATACACTTGAAGAGATAGCGGAAGCTCAGCGCATATCCCAGCTTGAACCGGCTCACAACAACCAAAATGGGAAGAAACATAATGACCAAATTAGGAATCATGTACCATGCACAACATGGTATCAAAATGACATCCCCAATACACTCAGAGCTAAGATCGTCGCTAACCCGATACCGAAAAACATGTCCCCTATCGCGAACGCGGCCCGCAGAAGACACAGAGCCAATGTACTGCTCAAAGCCACGGCACAAACAGTCAATCTCTTTTCGTAGATGCTAGCCCATACCCTGAAACACAAGGCCCACACTGCTGTAGCGATTGACACGTCGGGCGTGTGTATTAACGCGTGCACTGTCACAACCAACAAGATAGAGGATGCTGAGGAGGTAGCCATAGCCATGGCTATCACCTCTAACAAACACAAATTCATACTGAGTGACTCGCAAGTAGCTATCCGAAATTTTACGCAAGGACGGATTTCGCAACAAGCCCTCAAAATCTTCGTTAATAGCCAAGAACTAAAGAAAGTAGATGAACCCAAATACCTAACATGGTTCCCGGCGCACACAGAGACTGATACCTACAATCCGAACGAGATGGCCCATGAGTTGTCGCGAGAATTAACCCGCCGCGCAACCCGAACGGACCCCTCGGTGAACATCCCTGGCGACGCCGACGTACCACACAAAGACAGATTTACAAGCTACACAGATACACACAACACTACAGAGAGACGAGGCGCGTCTTCCCCGCACCTCCACCCGAGTCTAGACAGGAAGCAAGCATCTGAATTCCGACAGCTACAAACAAACTCCTACCCAAACCCTGTGCACCTCCACAGGAACTATCCACACCTATACCCGGACAACAAATGCAAACTATGCACAATAGAAAGGGCTTCGTATAAACATATACTGTGGGAATGCCCAACCCATCAACAAGTTCTTCTGGGGCCCTCCGGGAGCGGTGGCGGCTAGTGCTGCGCTCAGCTCGGAGGTCGAAGACCAAAGATGGGCCATCCAGCAGGCCAGGGAGGCTATAGGGAGACAAGGTCTCCTGGTGTCTACCTGTGCGGTCTAGCCCGGACCACAAACATGCCGGTATCTCGTAATAAAGTTTATTCCACTCACTCACTCATGGCGACCATTGAACAAAGCTTGCGGGCGAGGCACGACCAATCAAAAGGTGAGCGGTGTGCTGAACAAAAACCTTGGCCGTCGGCGGAGTCGGCGTCCCGCGCGTCGCGGCATCAACTCGAGTGATGCAAAAAATCATCATCACGTGACGAAGTCATAGATGCCGTCCTCCCATGATATTGTCACTTCTTCAAAGGTGGGCCGATCACGGAGGCAGTGCAAAACCAGGTGAAGTGCAGAAAGCTTTCGGAGGGGGGCGGGAGAAGATCAATACAACGACTGAGACAATAAAGCTCACAGGGTCATGTATTGTCGTGAGCCGCCTCATACATTTGTCTTAGACGACTCGAAGGTGAAAGCTATCTCCTTTATCTTCAGTCGATTTATTGCACCCCCCCCCCCCCCCGCCCAACAAAGGACGCTCTCCTGAACCTAACGGTGGCTTGGCACTGCCTCCAGGATCGAAGCATTGCAAGCTTTCTACACTCACCTGGTTTTGCAGTGCATCCGTGTGCCGATCCCGGAGGCAGTGCAAAGCGACGATGTCATGTGATGACGTCATCACGGGACGTCACGTTATGTACGTCATCATGACGTCACAAATTTGGCGATATGTGAAGTCATGACGACGTCATAACGAGATGATTTTTAGGGGCGAAGCTCCTTAGGGTGTGGGTCGTTCCCTCCTCTGTAGTAGTAGTAGTAGTAGTACGTATGTAGCCAGCTCTAGTTTAATGAATTGCTCACTAGATGGCGTTTCATGTATTTCTTGGAGTTGCTGTTTAAAGATGACAAATGACGCTTGTATAATGCGAATGGCGCATGTCATTGGAAGCCTGCGATCGTAGAAGGCGCTCGCTCTTGGAGCGCTTTCTCTTTCGCTCGGAGTCGCCGGATGGAGGCAGACAAGGCGCTCGCTCTTGGCGCGCTTTCTCTTTCGCTCGGAGTCACCGGATGGAGGCAGACAAGGCGCTCGCTCTGGCGTGCTTTCTCTTTCGTTCGGAGTCGCCGGATGGAGGCAGACAAGGCGCTCGCTCTTGGCGCGTTTTCTCTTTGCTCGGGAGCGGACACTTTCCCTGCATTTCACCGATCACAAAGTGGTGATAATGAAGGGACCACGTAAACGAACAGTACAATAAAAGTTTGATGTTTAATATATGCACGGTGTTTCACACTTTATATGATGTACTGGGTGAATTTCACGGAAGAGTTTCACGGTTTACCGATGATTTCCTCCGGAGCTTCGCCCCACTCATCATCATTCACTCCGTAGATATGCTGTGATTTTTTTGTATCACTCGTGATGCCGCAGAGGTCGACAGCCAATTTTCGTGTTTGATGAGGCATCTAAGCAGTCATGCGCACGTCACCAGCAAAAATTCACAGTGTTACAGTCACAGTTACCTGAGCAAAAAGAGAACAACTCTGTTACAATTACAATTACAGAGTTTACGAAAGTAACCTGTTACATTTACAGTTACATTGAAAAAGTAAAGTCGTTAATTGTCAATTACTGTGTAAAATAAGTAATAGATCACAAACCAAATGATAGAATCTATTCAATAAAAACGTACGAAGGCATGAGTGTAGTCATACTTGCACGTGGTAAAACCCAAGCAAACCTAAACACTCTAAAAAAAGAGGGAGCGAGGATGGAGCAACGGGCTGCGTTCCTTCTTCGGAGCGGCGACTTTCTCCTTTGCGGACGCTTAGAGTCACTGTATATGCTACCTTTAGGTAGCAGAGTAGCGCATAGGTCAGGCTAGCAACCACAGCTATGCGGTGAAGTCGCACTTCGTTTTTGCAGGCGACATGCCTACCGTGTCGCCGATTAACCTGTCTGGCGTGTCGAAGACCGGCAATAAACATTGGCTGTCGATGGCTAGTGTTAATACAGTTCGCTGCAGCGGAGGCGTCGAGAAAAAAAAATTGGCCCAAGCGGCAGCTTCTCCGCAATGCGTGGTTGCTAGCGGCGTTGGAAGACAGATGCGCAACTCTGCTACCTAAAGGTAGCACATACAGTAACTAGAGTCTACGGACGCTTTACTCGTCACGCCCTCTTGCGGGAAGCGCCAGAGGAGAAACTTTTCTCCTCAACCACGTGATCTTGCGGGCGCACGCATGCGCACGCCGAGTTACGTCGTGATTCCGCGCTGCGCAGAGCGGCCGACTACCCAGCACTACCCAACCTCGGCCAGTCGCGTCCGATTATTTGTACTGTTATGACCTGTGGTCGTCCCTCTGGTTCGCAGATGAGATTACGGGTCGTGGTATCCCACCGCTGCCACCACTGTTAGGACTGGGGTTGCGTGGCCGGTGCGAACACATGTGGGCATCGTGCTCGGATCAGTCAGAAGGACAAGTTGATGGACGGTTATGTACAGTATTTACATAGTTCCGATGTCAGTGAATAGGCCCGCCAGCCCGACCAAGTCGGCTGGGGCGACTCTCTCTAACAACGGATCGGCACGGCCTTAAATCAGGTACCAGTCCAATGTGATGTGTCCTCTCCACGCAGATGTTGACCCCTTTCCAAGATCGCAGGTGTTGACCCTTTCCTTGCTCGCAGGTGTTGACCTTTTCCTTGATCGTAGGTGTTCGGAGCGTCATTGTCTGTCCCCTCCATCCCCCTCAGGAATGTTGCTCTCAGTCGCTAGGCAGCGTGGAAGAACGACGACTGGCGTCAGTTGTCGGGGCCGGCAGGGCGAAGACTCCGTTCTCTAGTATCCTTCGTTGTTCGAAGGTCGGCGACATTGTGGTATTTGTGCTGAGGCACAACAGTACATAGGATTGATGCGAGCAATACACGAGTGGCGTTCATTGTTTTTGTTCTGTGTTGAGTAACGTCTGTGGCGCTTGTTTTATTTTCTGTTTTTTTATTGCTCGGCGTGTGCGCGATGCGCCGCATATTTTCGTGTGTCTCGTGTTGTTTGTATACGTTTGCGCACGATGTGCTTGTAATAAATACAGTAAGTCCCCCTTCACAAAACAGTCTTCTTTTAATGAACACTTTAGAATGTACACCAATAATCTGATTTTTTCGGCGTTAACATACTTGGCAAGCGCTCGCGTTTTTAGTTTTGCACAGCACTTATGGCACTTATCAATACCACAAGCAATGTAAAGAAACATGAAAATTATTTTTTTTTTCAAATTTTAGCAAACGTGATACCACTGGACAGTCCATGCGTGAAAGTACGATAATATATAATTGCTGTAGTTTTACGTGTTGAAACCACTATATGATTATGAGGCACGCCGTAGTGTGTGACTACGGATTTATTTCGATCAACTGGGCTTCTTTAACGTGCACCCGAACATAAACACATGGGTGTTCTTTGCCTTTCACCCCCATCGAAATGCGGCTGCCGTGGCCTCATTTTAACGTTAGACGGCGGCCGCATTTTAACGTTAAACTGCACCACATTTGCACATATTTGAAAAATAAGTCAATGACTTCTGTCAATTATGCCAAAATTCTCAATCACATGCGTTTTGGATTACACATGCCATCACTGACAATTAGGACGGGCTTATGCACGCGTGCAGTATGTATCTCTCGTTCTCAGTATTTGCTTTGGCGTACGAAACTCAACACAATATGCGTTTCTAATGACAGCTGTGCACAGTAGGTAATCACTAACACTGTCACTCACCTTTGTGAAGAGAGTATTCCAAATCCAACGCAAGACTAACCACCGCCACAACGACAACTACACAGATGTAGCACAATGACCGCAATTTGACACGCCAGGCGAATACCGTGACGTAACAGTAGCAGAGTAGCATGTAGGTACAGCGTACTGAAATATTACAGAACACGTAGTGTGAATAGCGTTCTTTTCCATAATTCGCGCGGTGTAGCGCTCTACTCAAGTAATCGAGCTCCCACGACGCCAAGAGCCGCAGAGATCGCTCTCGAAAGAACACCGTCCGGTGCGAGGATATCTTGTCTTGTTTCTTCGCACGACCCGCGTTGAAACGTACATACGTATACACAATTGATACGGCCGTTACCGTATCAGAAGCATTGTCATTGAAGGGCTAGCAGTTGAACGAATCCATGGCTCATCGTCATACTTGTGGTCAACGCTTAAATAGAATGTGAACAGATATTAACGCCAAACCACTCAACGAAGTCGACGCGATGAAGGCAACAGAATCTCACCTGCGCGCTTTGCCCTCCCACAGTAACTATAAAAAAATAAAGAAATCAGAGAGGGAAATTTTATCTGTGGCCGCTGTCGAAAGATGGCGCTACTTCAAAATGTCGTCGGAATAGTATAAACGGTTCTCCATATGGTCGTTTTCGCATTAACTTAATCAACTCTGTAACTATATTGTTCATTATCATGCGGCTTTAGATTAACTGGTGCGCTTGGCTAAGCCATAGCTACAAGTTAGTAATGTCTGCGTATATTGTGATGCAGCCGTGAAGTGGTAAAGAGGTCAAGAAAAATGACGCGTCGCTCGTGCCACCATGGTCCGCCGTCATTCAGTGACCATATAAGGGCCTGTGCGTCATAGAGGGGTATGTGAAAAGACGTCTGTGTTTAGGGGCGAATGAGGCATGCAATCCTCGCGTTCTTCTCTGAGGAGCTTTTCTTCTTGGGGGAGAGAAAACGTGACGGCTCTCCAAAGTGGGCTCATGGCGAAAATCGCAGAGCTGGAGAATGCATTGGCGACAGAGCGAGAGATAACGACGACCAGGGAGAAAGGCTCAGGCAGCTGAGGTCAGCCGAGGAGGACCTGTCAAAGGTCGTCGAAGTGAACAAAGAAGACGCAGGCAGGGGCTGAATACTTCGACTAGTTTCGGTATTGGAAATAAAGCGTCCGCCATTGTTTTGGTAGGAAGCAGAAAAGCTTAATACTGTGTTAAAAGTAGCAAAGCATGTTGCTTGCTTGTGCTTGAAAGCACTACCTCGCCTTACATTTTCGTCAAAGCAAATGCTGAAAGGTATTAAGTGCACCCCACACAAAGCTGCCTTCAACCCAGCTGGGTGTCACGCAAATTAGGTTTGTAAAATGGAATAGGTGGGCATCACGCTAAAATAAGCGCAGTTAGTGTACTTACGCGCGAATTTTCACTCGGCTCTTAGTTTTTATGTTTGAATTACAATTATCCGCTCGCGGCGAAGCTGAAAACACCGCGCCGGCACGATTCCCGTGGAGCGTCGTGATCGTTGCAGACAGCGCTAAGTAATATAATTATACTACTGCTACGCAGTAGTGCCCAGACTTGCTCTTATACGCGGAAGCAGCGTGAGCGGGTACTTTTTCGCACCTTAAAGCCTCAGAGCTGCAGCTTGCCTTGTTTACTTGGCGCAACCCATGCGCGCCGTGTTAGTACAGCGTGTGGTGCGAGAGTATGCGCTCGGCTCGCCAGCAGGCTGGGTGGGAGCAGTGCTGGGCAGTATCGAAGATACATGTATCTTCGATACTATCTTAGATACTCTTTGGGTATCCTGAATCTATATCGCGATACGTCTCGAAAGACGTGTATCGGTATCTGTATTTCCGATACATTGAAGAATGTATCGTGTATCTTAAGATACAAGATACTGCGATCACAACATCGCGGTGCGAATCAATAAACGGTGGTTGAACTCCGCTTGCTGATACTGTTCCCACTAAGCTACCAGGTTAAAACTAAAGACAATTACACTATTTTATCTTTCCGCCAGTGTTTTCCAATGAGGGCAGATGATGAGCTCTGAGCGTCCCTAATGAAAAACCGTGATATGTTTACATGCAAGGTAGAACTTAACAACGGTATTTGCACGATTGTGCGGAGGCTTCTTATTGAAGATGGTAGCCCGCGAGTTGGCCCGCAATCAGAGCATCGACTCCACTTAATTACAAAAGCGGCAAGCAAACACCGCTATCAGCGAAGTGTATAAAGAGCTGTCATGGTAAGCAGCTGAAGCAACCCAAATAGGTTGTTTCGGAACTAAAGTAATATACCTTTAGCAAGAAATACAAAACTTTGGAGATATTAACAGACATTTATTCAAATGAAACAAAATCGGTCGCAGTTAATAAACTTTCAAGCGAACATTTTCATGCATCGGCGTTTAGTGCTACATTACCGTATATACAGATAAATAATAACTAATTTCCGAATGTATCGAAGTATCTTAAGATACAATTGGAATGTATCGTATCGGATACAATTGGCGTTGTGGTATCTTGTATCTGTGTCTCAAATACTTGTTGCCTGAGTATCTTGTATCGTATCGCGATACAATTTCAAAGTATCTTTGCCCAGCCCTGGGTGGGAGATAGGCGTGCTCTGGTGTATAGGTCGTTAGCTGTTAATGATTGGCTGAAATTTTCCGGGTCATGCTCACGGGACCTGCTCGTAACACGACGCTACAAATGACGCGTACGTGATCCACAGCGTAATGACCACTTACGCACGACTACGTGCAAAAAGGCAGAATAAGCTATTTTCAAAACAGCATATTGTTGGTCATTGGTTCTTCGCTACTCGTCAAAATTTTTCGGTGCATGTGCCAGAAAATTGCCTCGTTGTTACGCAACGTCACAAGTATGCGAAAACTCGCGGCGTTAAAGTGAAGTGTGCATAATAAACAGCGCATTACTGTGCTGAACAATAACTAAACTTTTTTGGAATAGCCAGACAGTGTCTCACTGAGCGTAATTCAAGAAGGCTGCCTGCCAATCGCATTGGCAGTGGCTAGTTATAACAGCTGGCGAGATGGATTCATATGCGTACAATAGACACTTTCAGTTGTAGTATAACGATGTTGAGCTGTTTTTCCGCGTACACAACTCTCTGTGAACTCATCCTTGCTGAGAGAGAGGTAGAGAGAGATATAAACATAATTAGGAACCGGGACAATCCTTTCCGAGTGGGCAGTCTTCTTAGTCCAGAAAACCGTGGACGCTGATCATCTCCCTGGTCAGGTAGATCAAGTTACGGGGCAAACTTGAAAGCTGGGCTTCTCAGTGTGCTCGAGTCCACTGCCTGATTTATCGCCTTGTTACAAGCCGCCGCGATTGCTGCAGGCTACCATATGATAAGCAAGGTGAAGCAGGTTAATCAGAGACTAAAGCGGGAACCTTTTCTAGCTCTCCTGATTCGGCACAACTAAAATACTCGACAATTCTGCACACTCATCAACTCACGGCAGCTTGGATATGAAGTAGCGGTGATGCTATTCGTTTTGAAAGAAATAAACTAAATTTCCTGAAACAGGAAGAGCGCTTGATCGGGCTGTAGAACGCTCACTGGTTCCCGCCCGTATTCGCATCGCCGATTACGTAAAGTTCAGGCCAGGCAGAACAAAATAAAATAATGACAGATTGCTCTAAGGTTATAGAGCCTTCTCTGCAATGCTCGAGAGAAAGGCGTGAAAGCATCGCATACGGAGCCCGCACCGCAGAGAGCCAATAACAGTGTGTGGTCATGAGACGCGGAGGACAGTTGTCACAGCAGAATCGTAGGTCAAACTTTATTACATAATTACGTTATTGTTGCGTTCAAGTAAAACGTTGCCGCCCTTGTTAGTTTCCCAGTGTGCAGCCGACAATGACCACTGTCGAAAATAAAAATAAAATAAAAACATATTCGTAAAAAAACACACTCGGAGGGTAAACGAGAAGCGTCAGTGTCTTAGGATGACATGTTAATGGGATTTTACTGTTATGCGGAATGTTACCGAATTGAAGCCGAATATACCAGATTCAGACACTTTATTTTTCTTGAATTACACCAAGAAAGGTACAGAAGCTGAAGATATAGCAATACCTGACAAAAGGCCTCTGTACCGGTTTTACAAAAATATTAAACAACAAATACATAGGAAATTGTTCGCAACATACAAAAAAAAATGTTTAAATCTAGGATGTAAAGATACACAAATAGCTCGATAAGTTCTTATCTCACTAAGAATTATAAAGAATACCTAAGGATAGAACTAGAAAAGGTTCCTTTACACAGAAGTAACAAAAAATATGTAAAATGAGAGAATACATGCTAAGTACACTTTAACACATTTGCGCCAAAAATAAATAAATAAAATAAATAACTAATAAATAAAGCAAGAACGTAAGAGCACAGGTGCTTCTAAACAAATGCACGGCAGGTCATTATTCACAAGGGAAAATGCATACGTATACACAATAAAGGAAGTAACATGTACTTTAATGTGATAACCTGAAAGTGAATGCTTTATTTATCAACACCCTTTTTAGTTGATTCTTAAAAAGGTTCGGACTAACATCGAAGTCCAAATCTCGTTCTAATTTATTAAGAAGCGACATGGTTTGATATATCAGAGATTGCTTTCCATAATTAGTCCGTGTTATTGGCATGTGGCGCTTTTGATCTCTGAAGCAGTACGTTGATTTATTGTTACTGTTATTAATGTATGATTTTCACGATGTAGTGATTGAAGTAATTTAAAATAAAGTATTTAGTCAGCCCTTAATATATTATACTTAAAAATAATGGTGGTGTTTTAAGGTCCCGTGGGTTGCCCGCCGTATATGCCCTTTGTTTGGTTCTTTTTTTTTGGGGGGGGGGGGGGGGGGGATATGCCGATATGATTATAGTGTTAAATTAACGGAATTGAGGAATTGAGTGTCCCTTTAATAAGACCTCCTTGGTGTAACCTGCCGAAACTAGGAGCAAAATCTAATGCCTGACGAAGAGGAAACAACAGGCGCAATAATACAACAAAGCACTACTAAGAATTGGAGAACGCTTGAGTTTCGCCTGAAGAGCAGAACGCGATATCGTGGTCGGGCCTCTTTCGCATCGCCTTCTCAATAGGCGATGCGAAATTGTCACCTCCACCAAATTGTCAAGACGTTTATTAACGGGCACTCGGCGACGGCGCACGACAGCGACACTCAAAGCGGGGCCGACTGTCTGCACGAGGGGCGTGCTGTCAGAGAAGAGGACGACCCACTGGAAGGCGCTCGAGAGGACGACCCATTACTGAGTAGGAACGCTTCGCTACAGTAGAATCGTTTGGCTTTTCGATGAACACATGAAACAATGTGCCTCAAGGAAAGGAGCGTCTGTGCGAGTAACATTGACCTTTTAAAACTATCCTAGAGTGCCTATGCAAGTACAGTTGCGAAGTGCCCACTACGCGACGTTTCCCACGCAAATCGATTCCCACAATGCGTGGGATCTGCCGAACTTTTTTAATTGATATGCTCGCTTACTTTGTTAAAACATGCACCAGACAGGACACAGTAGAGAAATCCTAGCACTGGAGGCTTTAATTAGGCCAGCAAATTCAATTAAAGATGGCGAAAAATAATTCTCATATGGCAGCAAACACCATTTGATATCATCTTTGACAGCATCTGTGAGTGGTGGCAAATACCATTTGCTGCCACTACACCTTGTGCGAAGCTGGGCTTACAAATTTTTCTGCCAAAGGTTGTTTTCTGGACGAGCACTTGAGCTGCTCTTCGGTCATGGAAATTGCAGTAAAACCCTTTGCTGAAAAATCAAAAATGCGTACTATCTTTTCTCTGCACTTTTGTAGGTAGGCATGTCGAAGGGTACCCATTTGTAGAGAACCAAGAAATTTCCCTTCTTCATTGGCGACCAAGTCTGTGCGAAAGCATTCACTGACTGACTGTGTCGGGATTGCTCAGTAATATTTTTTGTGTTCTAAAAAGCAAGGCGCTACGCGGTTCAATACTTTTTAACTTATGATAGCTTAAGCGGTGGCTTAAGTTGTTTGAATTGAATTTTGAATTGAATTTTATTGCTCACGTTTTTTACAAAAAGTTTGCATACACTGTGTGGACCCATAGCCATAGGCTAGTTTGGGTCCAAAAAGAAACATTTTATAATGGCACTTTGGAAAAGTGTAACTAAAAAGTTATATAATATCCAGCAAAGAAACATTACAGTACATGCAATAACCGCCCGAAACCGTTACAACACAGGAAAGAACGAAGAAAGAAAATCACCAACTTACATATTAAAATTAAGACAGTCATCAGACTAAATATGACAGGACATTAATAAATCAGTACATTCTTCTAAATAGTGTTTTTCTAGTGCCTTAGTGAAATTAGAACACATTTTTATTTCAAAAGGAATAACATTCCAGATTTTGATACCAACGAACTGTAAAAGCCGTTCACCATATACATTGTTAGTTCGTGGAATATTCCATTTACCAAAGCACGGCCGGTCTGGAGGCGCGCGCTCGCTAAGGAGCGAGCGCGCGCCTCAAGACCGGCCGTGACCAAAGGTTAGTTGTCTAGTAGAACGAGAAGGTGCAGAAAACATCGAAACATGAAAAGGGTGGTTGTAATTAATAAATGCGTGTACATACTTGGCTAGTTTTAATTGCCACAGCTTGTCGAAGGGAAAAATAAGTAATCGGGAAAACAAAAGTTTGCTGGGGTCGTTATACTTGGAATTAGTAATAATTCTTACAGCCCGTTTTTGAAGTCGTCTAACCGGGTCCAGGTAAGTTGTGTACGTGCCGCCCCAAGACTCAATGCAATATGAGATGTGACAATGAATGAAAGCACAATAAAGTATTCGTAGAGTAGTGGTATTAAAATGTTGACGAGCCTGAGTAAGTGCATGACACCCTGAGGCTAATTTGGAACACACATTCTGAATCTGCATCTGCCAATGTAAGTTGTTATCTATAGTGACACCAAGATATTTAATTGTGGTCATTTGCTCGATCACACAATCGTTAATTTTTATGTGCATATCATCAGCATTAATGAATTTCAACCTAGAGTGAAATGTGATGCATTTAGTCTTATCGGTATTTATAGATAGTTTATTATTCGATAACCAATGAGCAACCTTTTCCAATACGACATTGGACTTCGATTCAAGATCACTTAGATTTTTACCTGTTACTATGACACAAGTATCGTCAGCATACATCAGTATGTTATAAGGCTGTAACACAGCCTATTCTGCATATACAAATCAACACAGCCTATTCTGCATATACAAATCCGTTTGAGGGGCATTTTCCACTGAATGTCTGACTTGTCACTGGCCAATGATCCGAATTTTAAAAGCCTGAAAGGAAAAAGACAGTGTCTAGTAAATCATGTCGTAGATAACATGCATGTTACGATTTGCGTGTTAGGACCTGTCATTTATGTTTGTCCTACAGTCACGTCACGCAGTACCAGCTTTGGTGTATATCAAACTGGAGAAACGGCCGTGAGCGCACCATGAGGTGGCATGTAAATCATGCTGAAATGCATGTCGCGATTGTCATGTCACCACCTGCCATTAGTGTTCATCATACAGTCGCGTCACGCAGTACCAGTTCTGGTGTATATCCAGCGAAGGAAACTGAGGCGAGCGCACCATGAGTGGCATGTGAGTCATGCTGTACATGAAGTGTATGTCATGATTTTCATGTTGCCAACTGTCATTTATGTCCGTCGTACAGTCTCGTCGTTTAACACCAATTTTGATGATATCAAGCCAGAGAAACGGCCACGAGCGCACCTCGAGCATGACATGTAAATCATGCCCTACACGACATGCATGTCATGATATTTTATGTTGCCACCTGTCATTCATATTCGTCATACACCCACGTCACCAAATACCACTTTTGGGTTATACCAAGCTAGCGAACCGGCCACGCGTACCATGAGCGTGGCATGTAAATCATGCTGCACATGAAATGCATGTCGTGAGTGTCATGTTACGATCTGTCATTTATGCATGTCATACAGTCACGTCACGCAATACCAGTTTTTGCGTATGTCAAGCTAACGAAACGGCCGCGAGAAGCCCACGAGCGTGGCATGTAAATTATGCCCTACACGACATGCATGTCATGATTGTCATGTTACCACCTGTCATTTACGTTCGTCCTACAGACACGTCATGCAATACCAATTTTGATGTATATCAAGCTAGCGAAACGGCCGCGAGCGCCCCATGAGCATAGCATGTAAATGATGCCCTACACGACATGCACGTCATGATTTTCATGTTACCGCCTGTCATTTATATTCGTCATACAGTCACCTCACCAAATACCAGTTTTGGGGTATTCCAAGCTAGCGAACCGGCCGCGAACGCACCATGAGCATGGCATGTAACTCATGCTGCACATGTAATATGTCATGATTGTCATGTTACCACCTGTCATTTATGTTCATCGTACAGTCACTTCATACAATACCAATTTTGGTGTTTATCAAGCTAGCGAAACGGCCGTGAGCGCACCATGAGCGTGGCATGTAAATTATGTTTTACATGAGATGCATGTCATGATTTTCATGTTACCACCTGTGATTCATGTTCTTCATACAGTCACGTCACGTAATACCAAATTTCGCTCATGTCAAGATAGCGAAACGGCCGTGAGCGCACCATGAGTGTAGCATGTAAATTATGTTCTACATGAGATGCATGTCATGATTTTCATGTTACCACCTGTGATTCATGTTCTTCATACAGTCACGTCACGCAATACCAAATTTCGCTCATGTCAAGATAGCGAAACGGCCGCAAGCGCACCATGAGCGTGGCATGTCTCATAGCGTACATGACACGCATGTCATGATTTCATGTTACCACCTGTCATTTATTTTCGCCATACATAAATGCTTCGTCGTACCAATTTTGGTATATATCCATATTATTAACGGTCGCGAGCACCTTGAGGCCATGTCATGTAAATCATGCTATACATGACATGCTTGTCATGATTTGCACGATAGGACCTGTCACGTATGTTTGTCAGAAAATCTTGTCACGCCATACCAGTTTTGGTACATATCAAGTTAACGAAACGGCCGCAAGAGCACCAAAGCCGTGGCATGTAAATCATGCCGTTCATGACATGCATGTCATGATTTTCATCTTATGACCTACCACTTTTTGTTTGTCATACAGTCACGTTGTGCCATATCAATTTTGGTATACGTCCCATTAACGAAACGGCCAGGAGAGCACAAAGTCGTAGGCGGATAGATATATTCGCAGAAGTTCGCTAAGAAATGCTTCGCATTTAAAAGAAACCAGAAAATAAACAGGTTTCTGGGGCAATTCGCGACTCCAGCAACTCATACGGCACCTAGCGGCAGTAGCGAGGAAACTGCGCACGGAGGTCCAAGCGCCATGAGTACTGAATCAGCTGCATCCGTGGACGGTAACATGGAGCCGCCAGTGAAGAAAAAACGAACGGCCAAGCAGTTCTGCTGTGTTCCCCAGTGCGTGTCAGCGAGATGGAAAGATAGCGCTATTTCTTTTCATGCATTTCCTTCCGAGGCCAAAGACCCAAGCCGCAGAGCCCAGTGGATAGCGAATCTCCGCATCGGCAAGGCTGTGACGCCGACGATGCCCGTTTGCTCGCGGCATTTTGCACGGGACGATTTCTTCTTTCCAGGTGAGACACTAGTGTAAACGTGTAAACTCGAACCTATTACATGACCATGTACCTGGCGACTGTACGTGTCGCTGCGGCGCCCGAAGTATGTAAACAAATTTCGCTTTGCGAGGACTCCGTGCACGGGTACGGCCTGCCGCGTGCTCCTAAACCGGCGTGACTGGTCTAGTTTCCCGGACCACCGCCGCGGCGCCATCGGAGGGGGGGAACCAGGGAACGGGTATCGCGGCGCGCTTGCGGCTTCATGTGACGCCCGAAATTAAAGTCAATTTAGCGTGTACATATCAGTTAATTACCGGTCTTCCTTGTACGTACTTGCAGCTCTTCGGAGTTTTTAGTCTTGCCTTGCCCAAGATGCAACTTCGTGCACCGATCGCATTTGCAGAGTAATCGTGGGCATATTTTTTTGTTATCCTAGAAGACCACAACTAACCAACCTGGAGGCGCTACACCTTTCTTAATGCGTCGAAATTCTTAATTTTGGCTCTGATCGAGTATGTTGCTCCAGATTTAATAATTTCATTTCGAAAAAGTGATCTCAAAAATTGCAGCCACCACTGTTTATTTTACAGAAAATAACAAACTTTTTCCTTCCTCCAAACATGTTTATTGTACACATACGATAAGTATCGCATGCAACTGCCATGAAGTAATGCTTAGCATGTGTGCGACCATCTCATAGCAGGAGATTCGAGCCACTTTGAAATTTCAGTGACTGTAGCTTCAATACTGACAACTGGGCGAGCTGTTACGGATTAATTATGAAAACGGTGAGACAGAAAGAGTGATGAAAAGGCTGAAGAACACACTAACACAGCTGCTTGCACTCTTGCCATTTCCAGTATTTTTGTCTCTTTCCGTCACGCCGTTTTCATGATAATGTAACGAATTCAACAGTGAACATAAAATTAATCTGGACAAAATGTGAGAAGTTATTTCATTTATTATCAATTCAGGGCTCATCCCTGCCGGCTGCAAACGGCGGCTGGTTGCAAACGTTGCATCTGTTGCCGTGACACCATCTTCCCGTTTTCTCTTCTCTCATTTTTTAGACGCGAAGTATCTCTTGCTCGGGGGTATGTAACACGGCGTGGTTACAGTGTACTCTAGCGTGGTCATCCGCACGCAGCGTGGTAGTCATACCAATTTTGGCATATATCAAGTTAGTGAAACGGCCGCAAGAGCACCAAGTGGCATGTAAATCAAGCGGACTGCCGTGTGCCTAATCGTTCTTGTCTCTCATTGCCCATTAGCAGTGATTTTGCTGTGGGAAACACCGGCGCACACTGCATGCTTGGCCTCTCCGCAGGTTTCACGTTAGTAGAGCTGAGACACCCTTCCCTACATGCTTCGCCCCTCCCCAATTTTTTTAATTGTAGAAACTGCTATGAGCAATCGCTCACAATAACCGAGTCGTATCGCTTCAAATCTGCCCGCTAAAGATCATGTACTCCCATGTAAGTGCTCGAGTCAACATTACACTGATATTGACACCAGCTGTAGAAGCTGGAAACGAAAGAACATGCACAACTTAGCCCTGAATTTTGGCGTTTCACTCCGTGAGTAACGTACACCCATATAATTTTTTTGCGCAGAATGGTAGACAACGTCCTTGACTTCAATCGGAGAGATTCTTTTTTTTAAAATTAAAAATGGTCTTTTTGAGAGTACTATATATTTTTCAAACTTCGGCGTTTTCACAGCGGAGCTGTTTAAGCTCATCGTTCTGCCATTTCGCTTTAACAAAAACTATCATCATGATGAACGGCCTCTGCCTTTCTAGCCCGTGCAACGCAATAACTCGGCCGGCCCACGCTCCCTTCATCCTCTTCTTCACGTTCTGCTTCGCTCCCTGAACACGTGCGCGCTCACCCGCTGCGCCAATTTGTCCGGCATGGGATGCAATAACTTGGTTGGGCGAAAGAACCAGTACGGTGAGAGAGAAACAAAGAGAGCGAAACAATGAGATAGAAATAATATCTGGGGTTTAACGTCCCAAAACCACGATATGATTATGAGGGACGCCGTAGTGGAGGGGCTCCAGAAATTTTGACCAACTGGGGTTCTTTAACGTGCGCTTAGTCTAAGTACACGGGCTCCAACATTCTCGCCTCCATCGAAAATGCAGCTGCTGCGCCACTTTAAAGGTCTTGCTTTCAGTCACTTTCTTAACAATTTTAACAGGGCTAATACAAATTCACTATTTCGACATTCGACATAAGAGCAATATACCCATAAGCCAGCGGCTACAAAGTCGTAAGCATTTGCTAATTTTATTAGATAAGGAAGATTCTTGCTTTCAAAGTCTGAGATCACGTGCTTGAAAGTGACACAAGAGTGGAAGAAACAACATAACTTAAATTTTTATTGGACAGCCATTTACAATGTCAGAACACGTGAGCAACAGAATCCCCTCCCAAATATGGAATGTAGTATAACAGGCTTGCACCACAAGCCGGGCCTGAGGACACCTGCAAAGTCTTTGGTTCACACAGTCATCTTGGAACAGCAGCTATAGTTGTTATGAAATAAAAGGGCTGTTTACCATGCTGCTTAGGCTGTTAAATCAAGACTCACCATCAAAAGAGCAAATTAAGCTTTAAAATATATCCAACAGACAACATATGCATTTATTGAAGATGGCAGGCAGTCAATAGTGATGTCACAATTTATCGACCTGCCTGTTGTTCTATCCTGCTGCATCGTCACACTGTCACAGCCACACAATCACAAATTACATTATATCAAGCTGCTGCAGCTAATTTTTATATTTGTGTCCTGTGCCATAACTACCTTGACGACTAGATGCACTGAAGTTGTGTTAAGTCAGACATCCACTCATGATGGGTCTATCCCACTTCAACTGAAGTAGCGAAAATCATGCAAAAATCAAGCAAAAACGGCAAATGCAGGGTTACACACTGCAGAACACTTTTCAAATTCACGATAGTAGCACTGAGAGGTTTCAACATGTAGGCAGGTATGTACACTTGGGGCAATTGCTTATGACAGGGCAAAAAACAGAGCCACAATAATGCGGTGTTTTTGTTCACACACAGCTACAAGATCGAGAGATTTCAAGGCAACATCCACATGTTTCATCCCTATTTACAGTGCAGGAGTGAAATAAAAAATTATCAGAACTAAATTATAATCTACACTATCTACACACCCCTCACAGATCAAAAAGATTCTTATTACAGTACAAAAGGAAATCATCACCCACATAGCAACCCGCAGTAAACTAAAAGAATTAGATACTACGATTTGAATAACAAGCCATCTGCACATCTGCTGCTTTAATGGCAGTGATCAGTGAAACAGAGCAGTCCAGATTAATTATGCATTAAGTGCCTGAAACATGCTCTTGTACAAATTCAAACAGAAATGAGGTGATAGAAACCAACAATTCACGCTTGACGTGTGCTAGTATCTCAATTTTACTTGCAACGTTGAATTACTTAGTCGAAAAGAAGAGTCAACGCACAAGGGATCTTGCGAAGCACATAATATGAGGAAGCCTGTTTTACCTCCTCCACACAGTTCACTCGAGTTTGCATTACGCTCCATTCCATCAAATGAAACAAAAACTGTTGCAATACAACATAAAACATGGCACACAAAATTTGATCACCATTTTACATACCTTGGTTGTTAAGTCTTTCTCTTTAGGAAGTGATTAGACAAAAAAAACTTGGTTATTGCTTGAAAAAGCAAAATTCTTTGAAACAAGAGTTGAAGGGAAAGAAAAGATAACACACCATGTACCATTTGTAGTTCAAATAGGGTCGTTAATAAGCTGATAACTACACATTATACATCCACAGTCCTAGTGTGGTTTGCCTGAAAATATTATTCGGTCATAGCCAAAGACAGAGGCCAAATTATGTCATCACGCTGGCAGATAGAAAGGCAAACACAGACTTGGATACTTGGAAACAGACTTGGATACTAGTACATTATTACACAAAGGCCATAAACTGCGGTTGTTGGCAGATTGGTTGACTAAGGGCTTCCAAACAATGTTCCTTTCATTTCACTTCTTGCCCAATTCCATAGCATCAAGGTAAATAAATACTTGCACCCTCCCTTCACATGTATTCTTTTCCACCACTGCAGCCAACAAAGCTGTCATCCCCCTTACCCTTAAGACAATCAACACTGCTTTCATACTTACTTCAGTGCAATACACCTCACATAAGGTTTCATTACGCGAGTGTTGATGCCACTAGAAAAGTCAGTAGTTTTCACTCTTTCGCATTGCATTCACGTTTCCGGCGAGAAAGCTTTCACACCCAATAAGAAACATTCAGTATGCATTGTTGTAACACCCATGTGTTCTCTGTGCTCTATGCATATGAAGTAATGTACACTTTATATCAATTCTGTAGCATTTCTACAATTAAAAAAAAGAAAACACATGAAATTACATGAACACATGCTTAGTTTCCTTTTTTTTCAGCAAATAATTTCCTGCCATTCTTCAAGCTGTCTTAAAGCCAGAAAGAGTTTGGAAGCACTTAGCCTAACTCGACCTAACATACATGAAGATCCCCTGCTCCCCCCTTAATGTCCAACCAGAATGCGCAAAGAATGTGCAACAACATCAAGGCTTGGAAAAATCGTGTCCTTCCCAAGCCCAGTCCTTACTGCCAACATATCCATTCCCCACAAGTTTCCAAATGCAGCGTTGACAGCATAACTAGTCCCTCTTCATTCGCTGCGTGGTCATGCGGTAGATGATGGAGTCTCTGCCGGGGTCCATGAACCACAGGCCCACCGAGATGCCAAATAGGGCTAGCGCCAAGAGCAGCAGCACGAAGCCAATCAGCACGAAGGCCACGTGCGCCTCGTGGTCCCACGGAGTGGCCAGGTTCCAGCCACCGCCGTCCTTGGTGGCTACCGGAGCAGCCGCCTCACCAGGGGGCGCTGCGGCAGGCTCGGCGTTTTGTGGTGCCTCGTTCTCCTGAGTGTTGAGGACATTTATTAATATGTAGCACTGCTTACGGGAGACCTATGCCTAGGTTCAGAACCTAGGCGCCTAAAACCAAGAGACCTAGGCTTCCTGGTCCTAAGGAGACCCGGCGTATCCTTCTGGGAGATAGGCCTAGGTCTCCCAGGAGGCTACCCGGGCCTCCCCAGAACTGTCATAGCCAAGGTGTCCCAGAACCGGCGTATCACAAGGCACAGCCTAGGTTTACCGAAAAAGTTTTCCATACGTCACAACAAACTGGTGGCGCCGTCGATGTTAAAAAAATGAAATGCTGGAATTTTTTCTATGTCAAAACCATGATATGATCATGAGACACATCATAGTGAGGGTCTCTGGATCCATACCTTGGCTCAACCATTTTCAACTGTAGTGCAAAAAGACATAGCACAAGAAAAGAGGCGACAAACATACATGGTCATTACACTCCCAACTAACATGTTACTTCACAAGATGAACTTATAACAACAAAACAGTCGCATCATATAAGAGCTTCTACGCATTCAAATTCCTCTTTCCATTCTGGCAAGCAGAGGCCACCAATGCCGTTACTTGATGCTGCAAGCTCAACAGAGACTGCCTCCTTCAATTCCAAGAGGTGGGACAGCATTAGGTATTGGCTGCTCACCCTTGTCTCCACATCTTGCACCAAACGAAAAGGATCTTTGCCCATATTCTTGTGGTACTCATCTAATCTCTTTTCATATGTGCTCTGGTAGCCACCACGGAAAAAAAATGTTTGGAATACAGTAAAACTTATTTCGTGCATATCTGCCAGGAACGCGGCGTAACTAAGCAATAAAATAAGAGTTAGGGGGCCCCCTCTAGTCACTATCTCATTCTCATATGTTGAGTCTGCAATCCCAAGTACAATGTGTGCCTGCTTACGTGCACTGCTTCTACTAAAAAGAAAGTAAATGGGATGCCATGGTGAAAATTACAACACATTTCTCTCTCTCTCGTTTTTTTTTTTTTTATCGAAGTGCGGAAAGTATTCCGGCTCTAGCACATGCATGGTTGTGTGTCATCAAGCAATATCTTGATGGGACAACGCAGCAGTGATTAGCTTTCGTTTCTGCAAACGAGGTCCCGCACAGTGAGCGAGTGGTAATACAGCCTGCTACGGCTGCCTATTAAAAGCATGCAACGCAGTTACAAGAGCACCAAAAGCGCTGCCAATCAAAGACTTCGGAAATGCTCTGGCAATAAGTGATACGTATTGGTATGCTCATCGCTGGCCGACATCATGCCCCCGTGCACTTCCAATGCTTATCGCCGCTCTTGGTAACGTTTTTAGTCATCAGAACTCAGCGGAAATGAGAAAGACGAGTTTTTTTTCCGCAAGGCGATCGAATCGAATACAGTCACTGTCGTTACAACGAACCATGAGAATCCAGCAAAATGAATCCATTTTATCCAAAACCCGTAAAATCCAAACTTCGGGGTGGGGGGTGCATTGCCGCGTAACGATCGTTTCAGACATCGCTCAGCAGTATGGGGCAGGCTAGTTCTGTAGATACATGCCAAATGTATTCAGCAGCATGGTTACGAAGACTTCAATCACCAGCAGCGGTAATTAACAAAATTGCAGCACAAGTTCTACTTTAGTAACAGTGCCATTACAGGAGGTGCAGGGATGCCTATGTAGCCCCTGAAGCCTTGGAAACAGTACCAAGGCTTCGCCCGATAATAAAATGTTCTAGAAGGCTTTTTCAGCCACGTGTGTTGATCAGCTTGGAATAAATTCATTCTTATTTGTGCGGACGTGAAGGCATGTCTGCCTAACTAATGCAAGACCACTGTTAATCTGAATTATCTGGAACTTCGTCATACCAACGCACCTTAGTGAGTGAAATAACTTTATTTCGAATCCGGAAATTGAGAAGCCCATGCCTGGGGCCGCCTAGCTCGCCACTGGAAGCTGTTGCTCCCACATGGCCTGCTGAATGGCCCTGTGATGAAGCGTAGTGATGCAGTGGTTTTGGTGAAGTGTGGTGGCCTCGTGTGTGGTGTAAGACGTGTTTGGAGGCAACGACACTGATGTTTCGTAAACATGTGGCGAAGAGAAGATAACGACATCGGTGCAAAATATCCAGTAAGGACAGGACGCTCCAGCTGTTCCCAATGTACTCAGAGGTACGTGGCCTCAAGGTCTTGTCCTCGCCACTCAGGCCATGACTCCGGACCTAAACCACCCGTGGAAGGCGGGACTTCCTCAGAGGCTTTCCCTGCTGGGAACAAGCCATTGTAACGGTTCGAGTGCAGCCTAGAAGTGGCCGCAGTTCTTGCATCGGCAAGAAGTCTTCCGTCTCATCCACCGGGCTTCGACGTGCTGGCAGACACATTACCCAGGCTTCGACTGTGACCTTGTCAGCGTTTGTCGCCTTATCTGACAAATGTTATAGCAGGCCGTTGTGAGACTTATTGTAGATTGTAACTTAAGGGCGATTTTGTAGTTTGTAATTCTTTAGTTTTTTTTCCGATTTGCTTTAAAGTTTCTTACCTTTCTTATTTCCTTTTAACCGGCTTTGTCTTTTCTTCTATAAAGGCTCTGTCTCAGAAAAACAACAGAGTAACCTCAACCTGCATGACAGGCCCACAGTTGGTCTTGGAATTCTGAACTGAGCAGCACCAAGGCACCTCTCGCAATAATATTACAGTTTGACAGGAACTCACCGGCTTGGGGCACCAGACAGGACGCTCCGTCTTACTTCCAAATGTCTTACTTCCAAAACTTTGGTCACAATGCCTAGCAGTGTATTGCAATGAGTGACGAATGTGCAATGCAAAAAACAAACAAAATCTTTTTATTTACATTTATCTGAAAAAGAAATTTGTGATTAGAGGTTGGCGACCACCCTTCAGGGATGATGCAATCACTTTGTGCCGCATTTCAGCCAGCTGCAACACTTGAATGCTCCAGCTGTCTTGCTGCAGCTGGGAGTATTCCTTCACTTTATCGATGTGGTCAATCACCTGCTGCGAAGTCAGCCTGACTGCATGCGATTCGCTTTCTTGCTAGCTTTCGTCTGATGACAGCTCAGAATAGCCTTCGATCGTCGCTCTCACCTCCTCGTCCGTCAGTTGTTCGTTATCAACGACACCGTTGTCAAATGTGAAGAAGTCAGAGAAGCTGTCTGCTCCGAATGCCTCCCTGACTTGAGGCCACACTGACAGGTCCAATGTTTTGTCATCTAGAACGAATGATTCTTCATGGGCAGTCCCATTTAGCTGAAAACCAGCCTTCCTGAAACAGTTTCTGATTACTTCACTTTTCACTCATTGCCAAATGCCCACCAACACTTCGACTGAAAATCTGACGTCTATTTCCGATTCCAGATTATTTTGCATGTCGAAGCCTTCACAGAGTGCACGACTCTTTGGTCAATCGGCTGAAGTATCGACGTTGCATTTGAAGGAAAGGAGGCCAGCTCAACTGCTTCAAGCTAGGATGGCTTCATGTGATTGGAGCAGTTGTCAAGAAATAGCAGCACTTTCCTCTTCTGCGTGATCATTTCTCTGTCGAACTACAGTAGCCAGGTATTGAAGATGTCTTTTGTCATCCATGCGTTTGTGTTCACAGTCCGCTCAACTGGCATATCTTTAGGCGCTGCAAGGCGCGAGGCTGTTTATAGATTTTCCGATTACCAACAGTTTTGTTTCTTCTGTGCCATTCATGTCACAACAAAACAACACCGTCAAACGCTCATTGGAGCGTTTACCACCAAGACAGTGGCTGCCGGAAACCACATGCCTTCTGTTCAGCTTGCCTTATGAAACAGACCACTCTAGTCTGCATTAAATATCTCCTTGTCATCGTACCTGGCAAGAAGCATTGGTAGCTCGTTGGTTTTCCGATCAGAAACGGCATCGACACTCACGTCGTTGCATTCACTGCAAACTTGCACAAATGTGACGCCATGCCTCGCCTCAAAATCCTCCAGTCACCCGCCGGTGAAAGCGACGCCTCGTGTCCAAGGACCACGGTTAGCTGTTCCGCCCGCTTCCTCAGCAATAGACCGTTCACCGGAATATCACGAGCTCAGGCAGTGCGCAGCCACATTAAAAGTGCGGACTCAACGTCCGGGTACGTCGCCTCATGGAGCCCCGAAACACTTGGGACTGATTTCCCTCGACACTTGCTTGCCAGTGATACGCTTGTTGTTCACAATTGAACTCACGGTCTGCTTGGATAGTCCCATTATTTTTGTGATGTCTGCCTGCTTTTCACCGCACGCAACAGCATTCACTATCTTGAGCTTGGCGCTGAGTGAAATTAGCTTCCCTTTTCTGGAGGCCATTACCTCAGAATTTGCGAACTGACACAACTGTCAAGCACGGCAAAACAATAGCAAAATGGCGTGAACTAGCGATGACCGCGCGTGATCAACATGCTCTCAGATTGGCTTGGCTGGAGGCTGGGCTTGGCCAGAGGCCACCAATGTTGCCAGCCGCAATTTAAAATGACCATGGCTTAAGCATGCAGACAGCAGTGGTCAAGTCCTTGTCGGCCTGTGTTAACACAGCGAATGTACGCTTTATGCGGCCAATCTTGAAAGAAAAAAAATGCCACTAATTTCGCCCACTGTAGCCGATAGTCCGTTGTATCGCGGTCCGTTAAAAGCAAACTTCGCTCGATGAATTTAATACACAGACCAAACTTGGATTCAATAACGGTCCGTTGCATCCGAAAGTGTGTTGTACACGGGTCCGTTATAATGAGCATAGACTGTATTCAATCCTTCCAAATATTCGAAGTGATTCAGACAGTCAAAGCTCTTCCAATACACAGTTTGCAAATCAAATACAAATACAGTCGAACCCGTTTATAACGAACTCGAAAGTGCCGCGAAAACTGGTCGTTATATCAGTGGTTCGTTGTAAATGGACTCGCCCTCAAAAACATGCATTTTAGCGCCCAGTCGCTTTTTTTTTTCTGCGCATTTTTATTGAAAAGTGCTAACAACTCCTCCGGTGAGAAGTTAGGCCTTTTCGCATTGTGAAGCGAGGCCCGCTGCATGCACGAGTGAATTAAACCGCCTTTGCAGTGAAGCGACAACGTTTCATTGAACCGCGGTACCGCTACGTGGAGCCGATCATCCCTGGCTAGTTGCGTGTAGCGCGTCGCCTACTCGGCTCACGCCATCACTACCGGGCCGCTTGCATTTGTACGCGCATTTGTGCTCTCTTTGTTCCCGCTTCACTTCGGAGCCTGCACGGGTGCGGCGAGCGGCCTATTCGTTCAACGTGGCGAAGACAAGCATTTTGCAAGCAACGCGCACTCTACGTCTCCGTGATGCTCTGACGGCCCTGCACGACAGGCGGGGCGCGCTTGGGTTGCCGCCTAATAAAGCACGCTGTGTACGCTCACTGTAAGTGCATCAACGTTTCTCGGTGCCTGTGTCGCTCAACACCAGTGAGCTAGTTTCGTTTACACGAACCGACGCGCACTTTATCTCGCACGGCGCGGCGGAAGCGAACTTTCGAACGGCAATGGCATCGCGCGCTTGTACTGCTTGTACCACCGTCACCCCGAACAGTTTACGCCACACGTGCAGCCGAGCCGATAGCTGCAGATGACTGTGATAAAGCTGTCGGCGATAAATCATAATGGCACGTTCATCACCAGCCGCCACATCGCCTTTGCTCTCTACTGATGCTTATCCGTGAAGGAATCGCCGCAATCGCGCGGAAGTCGTAATCATTGATCCGCCGGTCTCTGCCATTACCGAAAAGATGAAAGACGTTTTGCGGCACATTGTTACATCGACGAAGTGAACATTTAAGCGTCGAAAAAGTTATCGCGGTCATCGCTTATTGCATTTTATGGATTCTTGCGTTCCAAGGCATAGGTTCATCGTAGGCGGTCGTAGCTGCAGAGAACGGCGCCAGCAAAGGTTATCGTGCGAAAGCTGACCACAAGGCTTCATGCTGCCTACTATTTCTTTCTTTCTTTTTGTTTATTCCCCACTGCCATTCTGCCACTGAAGAAACGACCGGAAAGCGAGCGACCTCGCTCGTAGCGTCCGAAAGCAGCGCGTGCGGTGCGCGCCGATCTCGGGTATCTTCGTCACAAGTAAACTGGAGCGGGGCACGCGTGAGCGCGCGCCTCTCATGCTTTAGAAGGTTTACTTTAACTTTTTTTCGCTTCGTATACGCCATATTTTTACCGCGACCGTGTCTGAAGTGTTCGTTGTAAAAGTAGGAGGCTTTGAAAAATGTTCGCAATATGTGGACGCAATTTCAATCGGTAGCATAGGAAAATCGTAAGTGCACCGAAATATGGTCGTTATAAGCGATAGATCGTTATATCTGGGATCGTTATAAGTGGGTTCGACTGTACTGCAAATGTAATAATTGAAGAATATGCAAAACTTTCGAATACCGTATTTACTCGCGTAATAAACGCACTTTTTTTTCCGAAAAACCAGAGCAAAGTTGGGGGGTGCGTTTATTATGCGAGGTAAATTTTCTAAAACTTTTTTGGGATGAGCCGAAAATACGATAATGCAAAAAAAAAAAAAGTTGGGTAGCTTACCTTTTACAATGAACATGCGCGTACACTATTTGAAAACACGCATTTTTATTGCACTTCAGTTGCTTCAATCTTCGTCAGAATCGCTGGTACCGTCGTCCAGGTCACTGGCCACTTCAATGTCTTGGTCCCACAAGTGGTCGTCTTCGCTGCCGTCCAGCGCATTTGCGATTCCCGTCTTCTTAAAACTCTTTGTTATCAGATCACCTGGCAGCGAGCGCCATGAGTCCAAGATCCAGGAGCACACCAGCTCGACGGACGGCCTCTTAATCTTGCCAGTCGGCGTCAGGGCGTGCCCTCCATGGGCCATCCATTCCGTGTACAAGCGGCGCACACCGTCTTTGAAAGGTTTATTGATGCAAACATCAAGGGGCTGAAGCACCGAAGTGAGTCCACCCGGAATGACGGCGATCTCGTTGCGCAGCTCCTTGAGTTTCCGACGAACGTTCTCTCCCAGGTGGCCGCGAAAACTATCGAGAACAAGGAGAGACGGGAGAAGCAGGGCGCCAGGGCGTCGTCCCCAGACAGTCTGCACCCAGTCGACCATCAGATCGGCCGACATCCACCCTTTCTCCTGAGCCCGCACGTGTATTCCGGCTGGGAAGTTGGCCTTCGGCACGGTTTTTCGCTTGAAAATAACGTACGGTGGCAACTTCCGGCCGTCTGCCGTGACAGCCAGCATGACCGTGAAGCGCTGCTTTTCGGCGCCTGTCGTTTTAACGAGCACGCTACGTGCTCCCCTGTCATTGACAGTCCGACTCATCGGCATGTCGAAATTGATGGGTGTTTGGTCGGCGTTCCCGATTTGTGAGAGAACGAATTCTCGGTCCCGCCGCAGGCGTATAACGAACTTGTGAAAATCCACTACCTTATTTTCGTAGCAAGGAGGAAGCCGCTGGCAAAGTGATGTTCGCCTCCTCAAGCACAGTCCGTTGCGCCGCATAAAGCGCGTCGTCCACCCATTGCTCGCTTTAAACGCCGTGGGAGCGATGCCATGCTTCCTGGCTGTGGCTCGCGCTTGCGTCTGGATCATTTCGTGCGAAACGACACAGCCGTCGTTTCGTAGGTCCCGGACATATTTTAAGACCTCCTCTTCCACAGCAGGAAACTTCCCGGTCTTTGGTCCCCTGAAGGAATGTCGCTCCCTATTTGTAGCGCGGAGCTTGTCATGCTGCTTCTGCCACTAGCGCACACGTACTTCATCAATTCCAAAATGCCTACCGGCAGCACGATTCCCGTGTTCAAGTGCGTACTCCACAGCCTGTAGCTTGAAACCGGCCGTGTAGCTCACATTTCGGCCCATCGTCCACGACAAAACGCAACACAGGCTTAGAAAGAACTTAAAACGAGGTGAGAATGGGCAGTGGGCAGCATGGCATGACTTCTGAGGCGAAAAAAAAAAGTAGGGCTATGATGCTATGATGACAACAATGCTAAAACTCGCGTCACCGTCTTGCATCGTTTTGATTGGCTGTCCTACCCGGCCTCGGAAATTCCGCCGCTTCGGTGGTAGATGGCGTTATCTTCTGCAAGCTGCAAGCTGCAAGGCTTGCGACCACCCGATGCAAAAGGGAAAGCCACAGTTTCACCATCATCATCATCATATCCCCGCGCGCTCCCGCACCGCCGCATTAGACATTTAGATGATTCGCTCGCTGGATTTCAAGCAAGATGGACGTGCCGGCCGCGATGTCCTGGATTACTCCTCGTACCTCTCGCTGATCGGCGCCCCGTGACGGTCGCCTCGCCCGCTATGCCGTGCGCCGCTCATCATCGGGGCCTTCGCCGCTTCGCCGATGTTGTGCATCGTGCCTCTGGCTGTGTTTCGTGGTCCTGTCCCTGAACTCCCGTGATCGTCTCCCACATCTTTCCTGTCCTCTTTTCTCTTCGTTGGATGGATGGCTTTATCACTTCTCTCTCTATTTTTTCCTACTATTCTTTCATTCCCTCCTTACCCCCACCCCTACAAGGCACTGCGCCGTGTCGCCTGAAGGCAGACAGAAATTAGGTGCCTTTTTCCTTTCCTCAATAATCACAGAAGATGCCGCCGGCTCCGCAAAGCTTCGTATTTGTGTGACCGTGGGATGGCGTGGGCAGTTTTGCTGTTAGGTAGCCTACACGACCAGTCGTGTAGGCTCCCTACGCTGTGTGCTTGTGAGCCGCGATGTCTCTACACTCGAACCGTTCGTGAATACTGCTGCGGCGTGCGGATACTTACTTCAAAAACAATACAAAAAGAGAGGGACCGCGCCGCGCACAGATAGAAAAACTAACAAAACGGTGCGCTACCGCGGGCGGAAGGGAGGGGGGAAGCAAACCGAGGGGGCCGGCGTAATAAAGGAAAAAAAAAGGAAGGAAGAAAGATAAGATCAACGGACGAGGAAGCGCCGCGCGTTGGTTCGTGGGACTGCAGCGGATGAAAGTTAGGGGTGCGTTTATTACGCGGGGAAAAAAAAAATCCCAATTTTGACGACTAAAGTTGAGGGTGCGTTTATTATGCGAGTGCGTTCATTACGCGAGTAAATACGGTATCATAACTGTAAAAATAGAAACGTGTTATGCTTGCCAGACGTAGGAGAAAGACCAGCATTCATGCATACACAACCTGCTTGTGTTTGCAAATGACACAATGAGTGCTGCTTGTCAGCCACACGAAGTGCACTCTTACAATGTATTCTGCATTAGGGCAAAACCATTTATTTCCTTACGGGTACTCTCAGCCTAGTTATAGAATCTGCAGAAACATTGTAGTGATCAGCTATCAGCGCAATCGCCATAACGCGTAATAACAACGCCTTCAAAAAATTGTGGTGGGGGTTTGGTAGGAAGGCTTGTACGTTTAAAAAAAGGTTATGTACCGCATAATGCAATTGTTGTCTGCTTTCATTCGAATTGTAAGTTTATCAACAGTTTCATTGCTTGTGTCAAGCAAGTTCTTTGCATTCACTCATGATCATACAAGGGATACGGTGCAATCCAATCTCAGTAAAATTTGGATCAGGACTCTTTTAATTCAGAGTGCACTTCGTTTCATAAAAGCAGATGCATCCACGATGCACTGCGCTTCTTTTAATTAATGTCAATGTGACTATGTTAATCCTGCCATGTCACATGTGGTGTACAAGCATCAAAATGTCCCAAGGTGTTATTGCCAGCAAAACCACGAGACTTCCATTGTAATGTATTCAAATCGAGTTTCCGTGATGAATTTGTTCTAACATTCTTATTCATCTCTGCTAAGGAATTTCATTCTGCAAACATCCGAAGCAAACATCATGAAACGCAGTTTTTAGTCTATTCCGGAATGTGTCCGTCTAAATCGAACACAAGGCATAAGGAGCGCGAGCTCCTCTTCATCAGCAAGATCATGATGATAGCGCGGCCACAGGGCCATGCCAGTCTTCTTTGCTACAACTGCCCCTGGAGGAGCCATCCGAATTTACCGTATTTACTCGAATCTAGGCCGGCCCCGATTCTAAGTGATCCCGAAATTCGCCAAGGCCAGAAAAGAAAAAAAAAACTTAATCATTGTACTCGAATATAAGCCGACCCCCACTTTCGCACATCGTTTTTTCGAAAAAAACATCGGCTTAGATTCGAATAAATACGGTAAGTGGAGGAGAGGACAGTCGGGTTGTAGCTTCTGACTGAGCACAGTCTCGCATCCACGACACCTTCAGTCAGTGAACAGTGCATGGTACGTAGCTGACAGGGGACGTGTGCTGTACGATGTGGTAGAGAGTGCAGCGTGTGACAAAAAGTCTATAGAAAAACAACTACGGGTGCGTGGAGGTGTTCACAGGCTGGGCCCGTATTCTCAAACGATCGCAAAAGGCGATAGTATCGCGTTTGGTGACGTAGAATTTGATGCGTTCAATAAGTAAAAAAAAGTCTTGCCTGTGACGTCATTGTTGCAACTGGCCGTTAGTAGTATGAATGTCTCACAACACAGGAGTGAGCACACTGTAAAAGCGCAGAGCAACCCGAGTGCGGCGTTTTCGAGCGTGTGCTGCTGCTTCTACGCAGTGGCCAGGCTTGGCTGGCTTGGCTGTGGCTACTTGAAGTATAAGACGTGTTGAAAGTGCTTTCAACGTTTTTTGTTCGATATTTAATGCACAGTATAACATTTAAAGAATGCAACTTTGCGTGAAACGTATTTTCGTTGAGAGTTTAACACGGCGTACTCGGAGAGTTCAGCTGTAGCGTGCCGCCGCAGCGACATCGTCTCAAGATCTCAACATGTGCCGGCTTGCGATAAGCCACGCGAGCAACGCACGGTTCATGCTCCTGGGACGTTCAAACCACGAAAAAACACGCGCTGGCAAAGAACGAGTGCTGATAACACCCCAAGGTAATGCTCGATGAAAGCTTCAGCGTGAAAAATGCTGCGTATATCCACCGAGGATTGAATACTAGAAGCTACCACCTACGTCACTGAAATGCTAGACTTCACCACGAACCGACGGTTAACGGTGCTTCGTTTATTGCAAATATGTCGAGAGCACCGTCGAGCATTGTAGGAAACTCTATGCCGTCGAGCACCATGACGCAAAATTGACGTCGGCGGAATTACCAGATGGCGCCCTAACTTTTCCGGTTTGCTCAATAGCCAATCAGCGCGCACCAAAGGCGATACTTTTGCGATTGTCGCCTTTTGGGAATACGGGCCCTGGTGTGAACAGGGAGGTTAGTTTTCATCACGAACGAACAATTGGGCCAGTTGATGGTCTTTCTTGGCGTATCAAGAGGCTACAGATCGGGGTGTGCATTCAAAAAACCTAACGCAGTTAGCAATGTACAAAAATACGCTTGCTTACCTCAAAAAGCCAAGACCACTGCGTCGGTTTGAAGTCAGCCCGGCTGATCCAGCGAAGGAAGGTGTTCCTTGGTCACTTACGCGACCAAACCTGACCAAGTACGTAGTTGACAGGGGACATGTGTTGTAGGATGCAGTAGAGACTGCAGTGCGTGACGAAAAGTTTATAGAAAAAAAAGACTACAGGCCCAGGAGAAAATGAGTAACTGGGAATACAAACTGGTTTTAACTCAAACAAACTGGGAGCAACTGGCCCCAGCTGGGACTGAAGTGGAAAAATTTCCAGTTGAACTGGAAGCAACTGGTTCCAGCTGGGATTGAACTGGAAGAAGTTCCATTTGGACTGGATGCAACTGGTACCAGTTGGGAATCATTTCACAGGGTTCATACATGTTTCAAAGGAGAAAATTCAAGGATATTCAAGGAAATTCAAGGGCCTGCCACACGTTTTTCAAGGACTAAAAAATGGCATCCAAATGAGGATTTTTTTTTTTACTATAATAATGTTTCAAATCTTGACTAAATTTATTGCACTTAGAACATATAGAGTTGAAACTCAATTTAACGAAGTCACCACCACGCTCAAATTACTTAAATCGAGAAAGGCGTTTTTCAGTCCTTTGAAACCTAAAATTGTAACCGAGACACCCAAAACCTACCACGACACTGTCTTTGCCGCTAACCCACGCATGCTCGTGTGAAAAGTCTGTTGAGGTGTAGAGAACATTGAGCCTCACATATGTAGTCCAGGTGATGCAGGCCAGGTGGACAGACATGTGACATATGACATGCAGCCGAAATGCAAAGATGTGGAGAACGAATGCAGTGATTATGCGAGCAAGGCGAGCAAGAATGTTGCGAGGAGACGATCAGTATCATCTGTCGCATAAATCGTGAAATAACGAAAACGCACAGTAGTACTCCTGTGGGAGCACTGAATGGAGCAATAAATGCCCACCACCCGTAGTACCATCTGGTACGTAACAGCGCAAGTGTTGAGTACGCTGTTTCGTGCTTGTGGGTGGCGTGGAGCTTTGTCAAAATAAAACCAGGCTTGTGACTACGGGTGACATGTTTAAGCGCAACAGTGAGTGCCCTTGCTTGAAGAAAAAAAGCCATCTGTGTAAAAAATAGAAAAAAAAATAGCGCTTCTTTGTACCAATTTATTTCAGAAAAAACTTCATTTAAATCGGTTTTGGTTCCAAGTTAGTTTCATTAGTTTGGGTTTACAACAATGCTGAATCTAATGAGTACCTGCCAGGGAATGAAAATATGTTCCTTAGATTGGAACTACTTATAATCTGGTTTTGCTAGATACGGGTTTGAACTATCATTAAACTGTGGAAAAGTCTAGCCTCGATGCCATCTGAAGTAGTTCCCACCAAACAAATGTTCAGGAGAGGTGCCGAGACTTCTCTAGTATCAGCAAGGCTTGACATCGCTACAGTGTACTAACCATGTGCACCGCTCACTTGACAGGGAAAAAAGCAGCATAAATGCAGGAGTTAAGTCATAAGGAGACAAGCAGAGAGAGAAAGAGACAAGATGCAGAGGAGTGAAATAAACGACAGGACAAGGCATGGACGAACAGAACACGCGCTCGGTGTATTGTTTCTGGAATGGAAAGTTTGTCGCATCAATGCTAATCTACAGCAGAGAGCAGGTCGCACTCTGGTACCGAAATTTAAGGGTTTTCAAGGACATAATGGAACACTCGAGGGCCTTGAAAATGTAGCTTTCAAATTCAAGGGTTTTCAAGCTATTCAAGGCACTGTATGAACACTGATTGAAGTTCTACAGGAAGCAAGTCGATCCCAGTTGCAGGCCGTGGTTCAGGTTGGGAGCCCGCTGAGGAGCAACTGGTTCCACCCGAGATCAAACTGGAACGACTTCCATTTGTACTGGGAACAACCGGTTCCATATGCGTTCAAAATGGAACCTTGACCTGTTGTGCTGCATTTGGAAACTGCTTGCAGCTGGGATACAATAGGTTGATGACTAGCAGTTAAGTGGCACTAGTACTTACGGTGAATATTAAGCAACAAGAGCTGGTCCTAGCTGTACTGATCAGCAGTTAAGGTACGGAGTAATCCAGCAGTGGCATTGGTACTGTTGTGCCTCAGCACAAAGGCTACAATGTTGCTCCACGCACCTGCGGTGTGGATCCCCCGACGTCGTGCAGACGTCACCTGTCTGGCCCTTTTCTGTCCAGAACCGGACGGGCTGCGTCTACAGCCAGCAGGCCAGTCCCCGTTAAAGGGCCTAATCCCGGGTGCCCATCACCAACCAGAGTCAACTGCTCATTGACCTTCGGAGGCACAGGCATGCTCCTCATTATGCTCTTGCCAGTGCTGCAGGATTGGTGGAATCCTGGCCACCGCTTGGAGAGGAGAACAAGGGGTGGACCCCAACCACGTTATTTAATCGGCGCACTAGAGAGCGCTGGCGCCTGTTCACTGAGACCGGAACCATGTAAATACTGCAACCTGTCCTTCTGACTGCTCCGAGCACGATGCCCACACGTGTTCGCACCGGCCACGCAGCCCCAGTCCCAACAGTACCCATGGTCACGTGCTGCCAGTGCAGTGTAATCATTAAATTGAAGTAGCCTGAGTTCAGGATATACAAAATCCAAAACCATTTTAACAACTGGGCAATGTCTTTGCTTAAAAGATATTACAAGAGTAATTGTGCTAGCCTATTCAGTCTTTTTATCAAACAATTTTGTATACAATGGTACCATGTCTTTACTTTGATATCAAGGAATGAGCTAAGACTGGAGAACCTGTACAAGTCTTTTTGAATTATGCAGTGGTGAATACTGCTTATGGTTAACGTTATTGTCTCACAAAAAAAAATCAAAATGTTCTTTGTTGCCTTTGCAGCATGCATTTTGTCATAACATTCAATTTCGTAAGCTATTTTTAATTCATGCTAATATACAGATTGGAATGAACATATCCAGGTTCCAAACAGTGTTTCCGCTTCATTAACCGAGGTTGAGCAGAGCACTCGATCGGCTTCTCATATTGAAACGAAGATTATGATCGAGCGAAGCCAACGAGACGCACGTGGCGCACGAAACGGTTTTTCAGCAGTGCCACTTTACCGTAGGGAAATAATTTGCCGTCGTGGTTGGCTCGTAGCTTTTCTAATCACGACACTTTGATAATCTGATAACGTTACCGTACGCAGTCAGCAACTTGCGCGGCTAAAAAGTTATAAAAAAGCTGCGTGTCGCACATGCTGTGTCTGTACCTGCCGTGCGGTAAACAGGCACTGGTAAAACACTCTCAAGACACATTTGCAGACGCACGATGCTGTGAATGAATCGAATATACACAGCAAATAGAGGAGGCGTTGAACACGATAGGATAATAAACTGCCATCAGACCACAACCGGCATAGAAACAGCCGAACTGTGCGCGCGTGGCAATGCCAGAGATGCTGCATGTTGAATTTTTTTCACGCTCTTGGTTCAGCAGAACGTCCTAACCCTAAAAATAAGCTTTGAATAATATTAAATGTGAAGCATTTCTTAGCAAACCTTTGGCACTGAGCGTTTCTTTCTGTCTGTCTGTCTGTCTATCTAGCCGCCTATGTCTGGGTGCTCTCACGATCACCTCCTTAACTTGGTGTAGACCAAAACTGCTTTGGGAGGGTAAGAGAATTTGACGAATATGACTGTCGAGTCACGGCATGAATAACGTGAAAATACTGTCGCGTACGTCGTCAAACCCTTTCCTCCAGACACGTTTGGCACACACTCGTATACCAGGATCCGGGGTATACGGGTATGCGCCACATGTGATTGACAGTCGATATGTAACCAGGAACGGCGAGAACAGACATTGGTAATTTATATGCGAGAGCGTTAAGAAAAACCGACATCGGCAGCGTCGACCCGATAAATGGAAAGAATAACAATTAGGATCCCTGCAAGAATCGAACCCAAGCATTCTGCGTGGCAGTCAGGTATTCTACCACAGAGCCATGCCAGGTCTATAAACTGGTTTGGAAAAACAGGCTATGCAGGCGTAATGTCAGTGTAACGTCAATTGTGGTTGTGGTGCTGGCCACCCAATTTTATAACAAAGCAATAAACACTACATATGAACTCCTACGATACAGGCGTCATATCAGATTAACGTCGGTAGTTCCAGGGTTGGCTCCGCTTTTGTAGCAGTCTAATAAACATTGCATTTGTATTCCTATGATTCAGAAAGCTATATTGAAGCATTGCTCGACCCCGAAGGAATACATTAATGAAAGTTACGTATGATATTCACATGATTGCACCATAAAGTGAACTTAGTTTGTATAATACTGACGTATGTGGTCCAACGTGAGGGCTGACGTTACGTCGCACCATAAGTTACCCTTTAAACGCCAGTATTGTCGACGTGCCTGGTAAGCCCACGATGTGCACACAGCTACTACACTTACAAAAACACGTCGATCTACCTCGTAACGCTTGGCTCAAAGCCATAAAATACAGCATAGAGGTACTCGCTGACTGCTTCGCATGAAACAGATTCCCACAAAGCGTGGGATCTGCCGAATTTTTAAAATTTTATAGCAATTTGTGCTAAGCAAGGTAAGTAGTACTGTAAAAATACAGGAGAAAAAAATTTGAATCTGCAAGTGCGTCCGGCGCGCCATCCGTGCTCAGCCGATACGAAGACAAGCAGAGACCGCGGCCAAGCTAAGCCGAACATTCTGCATTTGCTGCCTCACCGTGGCATCAGCGCGCACTTTTTTTAATCTCCGTGCTTCTCGTAAGTCTGCATGCTTACACAGTGTTTCCTCTAGTGTGTTTCCAGGACGATAACCTGAAGGCTATGTTCAGCGTGCACCAGATTAAGAACTCAGCCACAAATGTCTTGGATTATGACTACAAAGTGGCACCAAGAATAATGGCAAGTCGAGCAACAACATTACTTCAAAGCCCATGTGCTCAGATTGTTTGGAGAGTTGAGTGCATGGCATTTACTCTTACTTAGTCTTTGTCCGATATCACCTCTCTTTTTGCATTATAAACGTGGGACGAAGCCGAAAAGCCAGGAAAACAAATCCCTCGTCCTCAGTCTCCGGTATCTGATGACATCAAGACCGGTAACGCCTCGATTGCAAGTTCAGGCGCTCTAATAGAGGTTGAATTATTGAGCACATATATTGTTGCAGTTTGTTTTTGTTTGTCAGCATGCACAAAAAATATTAGAGGTGAAGGACCAGCGCCCCTCTCGGGAGTGTAGTTGAAGTCTCGCAAAGCCTTTGTATTTTATGCCCAGTGTGCGTGTTAAGCCAAAAACGCATTTATTAGCTCATAATAAAACGCTCTAGTCGAAGTGGTTTGTGCGTTGTCATGCGCGCCAGTCGGCTTATCAAACTGTTCGACATAACGTCACAACAACCACATACTTCATTACAAAACGTGCGTAGCATACGTTCATTGCTACAATTTATTAATGCTGTTGGCTTAATTTTAAGCATAAGCATTTAACTTGCATCACATGTTTTAGCCAACCCGTGGCAGCCTGACTGCATGCTGTGTTCGGCTTGCAACGATATGGAATCTAGGCTGCCTTTCTTTCCAATTTCTTCATTGTGAATCTACCCTAGCTTAATCTATTTCATGCCATCTTTAAGTTGAGATTTAGTGGCAAGCTCTAGGCATGACGGTCACCACCACCCTGAAAAATAGCACCTCACAGATTGCAAGTGATTTTTGAAAGAGTTTGCTGTGATTTAACGTTTACCACACAATGCATAAGCTTGAGCGAGTTTGCAGTTTTAAGACACGCTAATATACAGATTGGAATGAACATATCCAGGTTCTAAATGGTACAGCTCTTGGGAGCAGAGAGGTTGGTTTTCATCCCGAAGGATATTTTGGAGTCTGTCTTCTGTCGTGAACGATTGGGCCAGTTGATGGTCTTTCTCGGTGTATCAAGAGGCTACTGACAGGGGTGTGCACTCAGAAAACCTCACGAAGTTAGTGATGTGTGAAAAAATGCTCGCTCACCCCCAAAGCGAAAACCACCGCGTTGCTTTGAAGTCAGCCCGGCTCTGCGAGGTGTTGCTTTGAACCGCATCTTCCTTCCAAGGCAAAACCTGAAAAAGTTGCTTGCCGTCAGTTTCACGTGTACTGCACCCGAAAACACGGCAAAAGGGCATTAAAAACGCAAGAGCGACTGAGACCTCGTCACAAAAGTACAAAAATGGGGCGCGAAACGTGGTGCACACATGCGCAGCTCACCGTGTTGCGCACTGCAATGGAGGTCTATCAGACAGAAATGAAACACAAGCAAGAAAAAACATGCGGGAGGGGCACGTGACGGCGTTCGGCCAATGGGAGCACCGAGCATCGAGGGAAGTGCAGGAGGGGACAGGAGCAATTAACGATGGATTAAGTAATTAAGTAATGCAATTCAGGGGCTTGAGCTGCAGCAGCCGTTGTCAAAAACTCGAACAGTGTTTATGAAAAACAATGACCACTGTCTCTAATCTGCCAATGCGCCAATTTCTTTCACCTCCTCACCAAACTTGCAAATCCTTGCAGATCTACAAGTACATCACATGTGCCAAGTGCTTGGCACAAAATGTGATTGGAAGGAAAAATGAAATAAATGAAAAATTACAAAATAGAACTCCTCATGCACTTACATGTACAGGCGCTCCCAGAATAATTCGGAACGCCGTGCATGCAGCCGCTCGCCGGTGGAGCGCACCGGCGGATAAATGCACGCACGGTGTGCACATGCGCGGCCTCCCTAGCGAGCTAGTTTCGCTCCCTAATGCATCTAGACTGGCGTTGTCTTGCACCAGAAGGGTAGCGCTAGGTGCTCTTTAGCATTATCACAAGGCGAGCGTGGCGGCAATGACGCAGCACCACCGTGATTCGGCTACTCGCAGGAGCTCTCCGCCTCAAGCCATTAGATGGCGCACCGCTCAATGGACCGACGACTTAGGCGCGCGCAGTGTCCAACACCTGAATATTCTTACACTGTGTTCCAAATATATTCGTATCTCCTTATCAATCTGGCCACCGATATGTTCACGGTTGCATCAGATGAAACCACCAACCTTTGCGAGCGCTAGTCACAGTCGCCTACCGGAAATAATCTGATCAAATAATAAATATGAAGCAAAGTAGCAAAAGAAAAGTGTCATCCAAGCACACGAACACGCACGACGGCTCTGCTCCGAACGCGCGTGCATGCGCACACGCGGCTTCTCACAGACACCACCCACCCAGCGCCCTTTATCAAAACGCAAGGGACACACAGGGCACCGTTTTGTAGCAACACAACGCGAAAGGTCTAGGTGGTGCAATACGGAGCAACGTTTGCTTGCTAGGGTGACCGCACACGCGCAGACCATAGTACTACTTTTCTGCGCGCATACTCTGCCGGCGCGCTGCTGCGTGTCCGGCGTTCCAAATTATTCTGAGAGCGCCTGTACAGTAACTTGAGCAGTGGTATTGCAAAAGCATTAAGGAGCATTGACACCACGATCGAGAAAGCTATTTATACCCGAACACACTCGTGGGTCGACTCTGTCACGCTCAGATCGAGCCGAGAGTCTGAGCGAGTCCGGGAGAGTAATAATTTGGAGAGATTGAGTCCGAGTGAGCCCTAAGCACGAAATATATTTCTTGATCGAGTCCGAGTGAGCTCTACTTTTTTTGCCGATCTACACTGCAGCTACATGTATTTCGCAACGCAAGCCCCTCAGCGTACAGAGCAGTGCTTTGCACCTTACAATTTCGATCTGCTAATCCCGAACTGCTAATAGCAAAATCACGCGTGACACCTATCAAGACAACACTGCCACAACTGGAGCTACTAGGACCCTTGATTGGAACGAGCTGCTTATTTAAGTACTAATAAATGGTCCTCGCCGATTTCAAGCTGGTCTGCACGTTGCGGGCAGATTCTAAAATCACCCTTTCATGAATGAAAGGCGACCATGACGAAATAGCAACAATTCGCCCAGACTCAAAGACATCCGAGTGAGAACCGACCCTTTAACGTGGAGGTATTGTTGGGACTACTATGTTCAGCGGACCTACTCACACATACTGTCCAAAGTACATGGTGGCAAGGACCTGAATGGCTCAGCGATCAGAAGACAAATCACCACTGCTAGAACATATCAGCACAAACGACATGGTCATTGAAAATGGCTATTGTTCATGTTGTGACAGCATCTGAAACGACGTCAGCCTTGATTCTGGACGTTGAAAAGCACAGCAAGATTGACAGGCTGCTCAGGGTCATGCCCGAACATTCCGATTCATTAACCCTCCTAAGTGAAGTGGAGCCCATAATGACCAAGTGGCAGCCGAAGAGGTCACTGAAGCACATAATATTGCATCAGGCATGTACAGCAGAAAGCCTTCCACGAAGAAGCGAGTCTGATTTTGAGAAGTGTGCCTACGAGGGCTACATCTCCCATCAAAGATCTGAATCTATTTTTTAATCGACAGAATCCTTAGTGTTGGAGGGCATGTGTTAAACCTTGACGCATCCGAGGATATAAACCATCCAGTTATCCTCCCTCATGACTAGCCTTTGTCCTACATTGTTAGTCACGAAAGGCACCGCAAATACCGCACAAGGAACATAATTTCACAGCTGAGAGAGCGCTACTGGATCTGTTGAGCGAGAACAGTGGTACAAAATATTCTGCACAGCAGGCACTTCAGAGTAGGCCCTGGCAATTATGCTCCGGCTGCACATAAAACGTCATTGTTCGATGCCTACGAATCCATTCGAACGCATGGGAGTCGACATCGCAGGACCGCTATTTATAGTGGACCGACAAGGAGAGAGGAAATAGTGCTATTCGCAGGTGCTTTATCACAAAAGTGCATGTGAAGCTGGTTTCCAATGCGAGCTCAGAAGCATTTCTCACGTCCTTCTGGCGATTGGTTGCATGGCGGGGCCTACCACGAGTCACTTATTCCAACAACACAAGAAGATTCAAAAAGACACTGAAAGACTTGGAGAATTTTGCAGTCTGCCATCTGAAGAAAAAGCGATGGATTTTTTAGCCAGAAATAATGGTCTGGAAGTTTATTATTCCCAGCGTACCATGGTGGGAGGTGGTGGGAGTCGGGACGACCGAGCTCCTGCTGGGAAAGCTCCTCGGCAAAGCACTTCCTAACAGTGAAGAGCTGACAACTGTATTATTAGAGGCAGACGTGGTCGTGAACTTCGGGCCTTTGACCTATACAAAGCCAGACACCGAGGCCTGGTGCACCACTCTAGCAGACTCCTCATGAACAGAGACCGATGCCACTACGGCAGATTTAATTCCGACTTGACAGCAGACTTGACTAAAACGGAAGCGGTCTGAAGATGCACTTATAGGACACGCCTAACTGAGAACTTCTGGGAAAGGTAGAATAACAGATATTATTAGTAACTTCGATCGGCGCACTTTTCTCTCAAAGGGCCCCAAACCACCTCTGGTATTTTTTTCAAACATGTCAAGTAAACATGCTCACGGAGTTCAGGAGTCGTGGCAACCGGAAGTGCCCGCTGTTTCGAACAGCATGTCAGCGATGACGGTATGTCACGCGAGTTTGGAAGGGCACTCGGCGAGCAGGCAAAGCGGTGTTTGGAGAGGAGGAGACCAGCCGATGAGCGGAGGGTAGCGAAGGAAAGAATGAAACGAGCGATTGCAGCGTTTCGACCATCAAATACGTGCAACTCAGCTATTATGGCACTGTTTAAAAAAATTCTCACGGCTACGTGTTCGTTGTAGACTTGTGCACAGTGTCCGCACCAGGACTAAATTTCAACCTCTGGGTGGTTCGAGAGGCCCTTCAAGAAAAGAACAAGGAAAACCAAGGCATGTGATGTCGTCATAGCACACGCCAAAAAATTGCCATGACAAATGTGAACGAATAAGGGAATTTTAAGGAATTTTTCTTTGTTAACGCAACGTCAATTAGAACATACAAGAACACCAAAGAAAGTATACGGGATGTTATTTGCAGTAATTTACGATATAACGTGAAGAAAGTAAAGCGGCGAACG